>NC_087203.1:116986206-117018706 GCF_015104395.2 Macrobrachium nipponense | reverse complement strand
GTGCTATCAGATGGACTATAAATGTAATTAGATACGAAGAATACTATCATTGTTAATATTATCATGTACTATTAAGCATTCATCCTTAATCAACTACCTATAGGCCTAGTAATAACTATGGCGTAATCCCAATTATACGGTTATAATCCACACATAGGCCTAGTAATTATCTGCAACCATAGATCTAGTAATTATCATTAAGATGTAATACCCACACCCTTAGGTCAAATAATTATCTGCACCCATAGGCCTAATAATTATCATTACGGTGTATTACCCATTATCTGGTCACAATCCAGCCTTAGGCCTAATAATTATATCATTACGGTATATCACTGATTATTCGGTAACACTCTACCCATTGGCCTGGTAATCCTCATCTAAATATAATCCCAATTATTCAGTGACTGTCGCCCCATAGGCCTAGTTGTTTAAGGTGCTTCTAATTGCATTTATTGAATTACATTCTCATAGGCCTACACATCCTCCTATAAACATGTAACACGTATAACAATCATATGTTCAACGCTTGTTAGTTATGTTTATAACAACGACACGAGATCACAACCTGCACATAAAACAATGTGAATAATGAAGCTGATGCTGAATAATAACAATTTACGCAAAAATATACAAAATAAATATTGGAAAAACAATATACACAAAGCGAGAGAGACCATGAGAGACAAAAAAGCACAAAGTGCATACCATTGTGCAACTGTGCATACGCGTCCGCAAACTCCCAGTCAGCCAGATTATTAAATGTTGTTTAAAATGCAAATTTAATCATGAAATGCACAGATAACGCCTGATTATTTCAATAATCCCGCTTTCCGTAACACTAAGTCGACACATCCTCCATGTTATCGAGAGAGAGAGAGAGAGGAGAGAGAGAGAGAGAGAGAGAGAGTTTATCCGTGCTTGCAACAACTTTTGGTATAGAGGGAGTAAAAATTAATAAATAAAAAGTATCGACATATCCTCGATAATTATGGGCACTTGCCACAACTTTGGAGAGAGAGAGAGAGAGAAAGAGAGGGAGAGAAATCACACAAACACACGACGACCTCACCTGACGATTTGCGATGTCTCCTCTTCCACTCGTGCTTAGTTTTAAGCTGAATATCCCCGCCTCTGCTGCCGCCTCCGGTCTCTTCTGAGTTCCTTCCTCCACCGGGCAGCCTGCTGCTACTGCTGCCGGGGCGGCCGTCGGCGGCGGAGGGGGCGGCCAGGGGCGACCCGTCGGCTAATAATGCCACTTGTAGCACCAGGAGGAAAATCCACAAGGTCGACACTCCGGAACCACTGTCGAATTTTAGCCACTTCATCGTAAACTATCGTCGTTGTTGTGGTTAATAATAATAATAATACTTTCTTAAGAGCGTTGTTGGTGTTATAATAATACTATTTCATGGGCGTGAGTTACCACTTGTAGGGGCGGGGTGGGTGGGGGGCGAATAGACCAAACGTAATGCGGTTACGAAAGCCACCTTAAAAAATATCAATATTTTACCTTACGAATTCGTTACGTAATACGGGTTTAATATTTATTAATACTTAATTATTATTCCACTTACTTGTTTTCCAGTATAAAAAATATATATTATATATATTTATTTATTAAACTTTCCTGGAGTTTCACGGATTTTTTGTAGATATATATATTTATTTTATTGTGTAATATTAATACTTCCCAACGTTCACACACAGTATAAAAGCTGTAAAGAATAACGTAGATAATGATTATTAACAAGACACACGGCGAGTTGTTATATAAATAATAATTAATCAACTATATAATAATAATAATAACTCCAAAATAATGTATATATTCTAATATTTTTCTTACTAATCACTGAATCTACACACGTTTAGGCCTATTCCTCCTTTCCATAGACTTCTTGATAATACTTTTTCCTTTCTGGTTACGAAGGACACCATGCTATGCGCGCGCGCAAGCCCGTATCAGTAGGAGGATGCGAAGATGATGGAGTCTTAAAGAGTGCTACTGCTTTTTCCTCTTGGACTCTTTCTCCCTGACTTTTCTATCTCTTTCCTCTCTCTCTCCCAACTCTTTCTCTTGAGAGGGTATATTGCATGCTATTGCTTCTTCCTCTTCGTCTCTTTCTCTCTCCCTCTCTTTCTCTTCAACTCTGTCTATTAAAACTACCTATACACTGAAATATATCTCTCTCTCCCTCTCTCTTTCTCCGCACTCTCCCTCTCTGTATCTCCACTCTTTCTCTCTCACCCTCTCTCCCTCTCTGGCTGGCACTTCACTCGATTCACTCCCAACTGGCACTGGAGTGGATGAGGCGTCTGCCGTGCCCCTCCCCCGAAAAGCTTTCGAGGGGGTATTCACCAATGGCACGTGTGTGTGGGTTTTGCTGAAGAGAGTAAGTAAGGGGGGAGGAGAAGGGGGAGGGGGACAATGAGGGGGAGGGGACTAAGGAAGAAGTATAGTGGGTGTGTATGTGTGTGAGAGAGAGAGCAAGTGTGTGTGTGTGTGTGTATATATGTGTGTGTGTACGTGTTGGGTGATCCAATGAAACCCAAGACTACTGCTGCCGCTGCTGCTGTATACTTGTCTTGTGGGGCACCTCGTGGTTGCTGCTGCCCGCTGCTAGTGCTGCCCGAACCATACAAACATGCGAAGGCAGAGGGACGTGCACGCACGCACGCAAATCCACAAAAACATACGCGCAAACGCGCGCGCACTCTCGACGAACACGACGATGGCCAGGTATATATATTTCCCCGATAGTTGTTTACTATTACGAGAAGAGGAGGGGGAGGAGGAGGACGTGGTGTTTCTGGCCGTCCCAAGTCAAGAGGTCAACTTGCGCCGGGGTCAAGGCTGCCGCCCTCCGAAGAGGTTTTATATATATACGCCAGGTCACCCTGTAACAATCCTTCTGGCTTCCTTTTGGCCTAGGGGTCACCCTCGAACACTCATCTTTCTCTGGACCTTTGACCGGCTCCGGCGGACGCTCTTGTTATAATCCGTCGACTCCTGTTGCCCGGAGGAGGTTAGGTTGAAGCGATGCACCACCACCACCACCACCAGCAGTGACCTAAGGTAACCTGGAGGAGGAGTAGGAGGAGGAGGAGGACCTGGGTAGACCAGACCAGTCAGTGGCTGCGTGTGACCTCTTGGCAGCAGCAGCTCCGAGGAGGTGGACAGACACGCGTTTGTAGGCGACAAAGTTGCTGTGCGTGCACACGTGTGCTGTTGTTTGTGTTAGCATGCCCTTTCTGCTGCTCGCTTTTAACCTTGTACGCGAGGTTGGCTGCTGCTGCTGATGCTGAAGAGCAATGATACGTTGCGGCGTCGTCGGACGGAATAAAAAGTCACATGTCCGTGAAGGCGTACGACGGGCAGGAGGAGACTGGCCGAAGAAGTTTGTGTTGAAAGCGGCCAACACGGTGGGAGTTGCTGGCGGTTAACATGTTGGAAGGCGGGGTTCACTCCACACCTCTCGCGTCGGCTGCCGACACTACACTGACTGACTAACTAACTCTGCTGCTGTGGCAGGCAGGCAGCAGCAGAGGCAGGGCGGTGCCGGACCTACACTCTCTCTCTCTCTCTCTCTCTCTCTCTCTCTCTCTACCGCCACCACCACCATCGCCACCATCATCTCCCGCAGAAGCAGCTTCAGCTTCAGCTTCAGTCTTTTAGCCTTCTTCCTCCTCCTACTCCCTACTTCTTCATCGTCGCCGACCGACTCTCTTCTCTCTCTCTCTCTCTTCTCTCTCTCTCTCTCTGCTGCAGCAGCTCGTCTGCTATACGAGCTGCTGACTTGCAGTTATCAAAAACTCTTGCTTTGCCTGACAGTGCCACCGATAATCTGACACCCTCCTACTCCTCCTCCTTTTCCTCAACCTCTACGTGAGCGAATTTCTCCCGTTCTTCCTCTCCGCCGCACGGCTCGAGTGTTGTATTGTATTGTATTGTATTGTATTGTGGGACTTGCAACGGCATCGGCCTATTTCTCGCGTTCATGCAACGGAATTTGAATGGGTTGCAAATCCATCTCCCGACCACTCTTGAACTTTCATCACGCTTCCTGTTACACATTCACCTCTCTCTCTCTCTCTCTCTCTCTCTCTCTCTCTCTCTCTCTCTCTCTCTCTCTAACTTGGCATCAAATTGGCCTTGAGGCTTCTTTGATATGACGACGACGATGATGATGGTATGATGATGGTGATGGCTCAAAGTGCCGTGTAATGAGAGCCATGTGGATAAGGCTTCATCTGACGGGGGGATCTTTCACCAAAACCGCAACATGAATCTATGACTCACGAGCGATGCACTGACGACCTTCGGCTTTTGACCAAAAGTATGTCGGGTGAAACGTGAAATCTTTCACTTGGTGAAAAAGGTGAAAAGGCAGCCACCCCCAAGTGAGAGAGGAAGTTTTTTCACTTGGTGAAAATGATGAAGATGCGAGCGTTGATACACAATCACATCTGATAGGTCTAGTGTCGAAACTTTTGTAAACTCTCTTCGACGCAATGGATTTAAAAGAAAAGGGAAGAAAAAAAGGGGGGGGGAATGCATTCTCTCTCTCTCTCTCTCTCTCTCTCTCTCTCTCTCTCTCTCTCTCTCTCTCGTCCTTGCCTCCTTCTTCATCGTTTGAGAAATTGTCACTTGTTTTGTTGAGTCTGCTAACAGGGCGAGTCTGCGACAACATATTTAAGCCCTTTTTAAAATCACATCAATGTCAGATGCGCGCTCACGCACAGGTTAACTTAAATTCACAGAATCTCTCTCTCCTCTCTCTCTCTCTCTCTCTCTCTCTCTCTCTCTCTCAAAAGCCAGCAAACCTCTTAAACGTTTACACATCCGTTGGATTACTTGAATGCTTGCATTACGTATGCAATAAAAATTCTGGGAAAGATCATTATGCTTTCAGGATGGCGCCTACCTTCTGCACCGTTTAGCAATCTCTCTCTCTCTCTCTCTCTCTCTCTCTCTCTCTCTCTCTCTCTCTCTCTCTCTCTCTCTCAAACGAGGATTGTATGGTTTAAAGTCTGTTTTTTTCCGTAGATTGACTGAATGTACATAAAAAAATATCATTTTTGATCCAACTGGACAAACGATTACGGTCGTCCCAAAGCTTAAAACCGCTTAGATACTTTTCGTAGGCTGAAAAACCAATATAAACATGAGCCATGACGCTATGTAATGATGTATAGAGCTGCGTGATGAAAGCGAAGTTATTTCTACATGGATAAAGCAATGGATGCTACGCATCATCTCCGAGGTGCAATTTTTATAGTACTAGACATGGCGGAATCTCAATGGGACGCCGTGCTTAGTACAATTTTTTTTATAGCCCCTTGGGGATCCAAGATATCGTTTATTATTATATGTCGACCTCACAATATAGAAATGGGTTTATATATAATACTTTGAGGGTGTATATATAATACTTTGATCCCCGAGGGTCTAGTACTAAATACGGGGTCACCTCGGAGGTGACGCGTAGATAACAAGACAGAGTAGCACCAAACACAGTGATACAATGACACCGTTTAACACTAGCAATTGAAATGTTCCCCTAACAATGTCAAGTTTAAACTATATATCAGGCAAGAGTTAGGTCACGCGGTTAAGTGAATGTCCAGTAAACCGAATCATTACCAGGGGAGACAGCACAGGAAACGACAGGTATTTACGAAATATTATCATGCATGAGGGAGGTAATGTCTGCATGTGTAATTTTCGAATAATATAATAATAATAATAATAATAATAATAATGTCTTTTATTTCAGCTCTGGGCCATATAAAGAGACAGCAGGTAGATACAATACATTACAAAAGAATTTAGATTACGTGATAAAAACTACAGCTTACAGCAACATAGCTTACAACACCACAACCTACAGCACCATAGCCACAGTACTGCAGCCTTACAGCACCATAGCATATGGCACTAAAGCCTACGGCACCATAGCCTATGGAACTACGGCCTACGGCACTACAGCCTTAACCCTTTCCCCCTAGTCGCGTCTCTGTACTGGATCCATACGAGAAAAAAAATGAGAGGTTGCCTTCCAAAAAATATTATACCCATAAACAAGGACTCATGGAACGACGACATTTTTGGACAGGCGTGGCACGGGGCCTCATGGCCCCATAAATTTTGGCCCCGTGTGTGAGCCCTCCGCCGATATTGGGTCGGGGCGCTATTCTTCATTTTTATATATATTCGACATGTAACTCAGCCCCTCCTCTTTTATATACATTCATCCTACCCATCCCGTCCCATCCGCAGGGTATAGGGGCACCCGTGCCCATGGGTAACACGATGGAAAGGGGCAACAGGCCAGAAGAAGGTATCGCGAATAAACAAAATTTGTTGCAAAAAAAAGATTGTCTAATAGAAGATTATCGCAGACATAATTTGTTGGAAAAAGATTATGTCTAATAGAAGATTATTGGAAATAGACATAATTTGTTGGGAAAATATTATGCTTAATAGAAGATTATTGGAAACAGACATAATTTGTTGGGAAAAGATTGTCTGTTAGAAGGTTATCTCAGACATTTGTTGGAAAATACGAGGTCTAATGAGGATTGTTGGAAATAGACATAATTTATTGGAAAAAATAGGTCTAATAGATTATTTGAAACAGACATGATTTCTTGGAAAAAAGATTGGGTCCAACAGATCAATAGAAGATTATTGCAAACAGAAATAATTTGTTTAAAAAAAACCAGTAGGTTTAATAGAAGATTATGGGAAACAGACATAATTTGTTGAAAAAAACGAGTAGGTCTAATAGAGTATTGCAAATAGACATAATTTAAAAAAAATAGTATGACTAATAGAGGATTATTGGAAAGGCATAATTTGTTGGAAAAAATAGTAGGTCTAATAGATTATTGCAAATAGACATAATTTACTGGAAAAAACGAGCAGGTCTAATAGAAGATTATTGCAAATAGAAATAATTCGTTGGAAAAAAAAGATTATGTCCAATAGAAGAGAACTGGAAACAGACATAATCTATTGAAAAAGACTATATCTAAGATAAGGTTACTTCTTAGGCACAATTTTGAAAATAATAATAGTCTATCCACTTCTGTTACGAGACGGTTTTCCACTTATTCTTAGATAGCTACATTCCCATGGCGATATATATATATATATATATATATATATATTATATATATATATATATATATATATATATATGTGTGTGTGTGTGTGTGTGTGTGTGTGTGTGTATGCGCACACACACACACACACACATATATATATATATATATATATATATATATATACTATATATATATTAATGTATATATATATATATATATGTATATAATAATTATATATATATATATATATATATAATATAATATTATGCCCACTTCTACTATACGAAGCTTTTCCTTTTATTTTTTCAAAACTAAAATTTTCCATGCTGAATAATATTTTATGAAACAAAACAATATATAAAATACACAGCACAAAATCACCTTCATAACCAAGAACCCAACGGAGATCAAGCAAAGAATCCTGGATATATGATCCCACGGTAGTGATCTGCTGGTATACATGTTGCATACTGTTGCATATTCCCTTACTCGGGGAGAAAGCCTACAAACCACTTTGTTGTTGCTGTTGTTGCTGCTGCTGTTGTTCTTATTAGGCGGGGGGGGGGAGAGTGATGGTTATTGGAAAGGTCAATCGAAGATCCTAAAAAGTTCTGAAAAAGGTGCCTCGCGTAGAGTTAAAGATGCAGGAATTTCAGGATAGGATATTTATGATTTACTTATTAGAATGAAAATGTAAAAAATAATAAAAATGTGCATTTTAAACCGCACATAACATTTAATGCTAATAAAATATAATGTATTTATTTCAATTTCCGCTGGTGAAACAAGGGTCTATTTGACTGTAGATTTTAGCACGTTTCAATTGACGTTAAGTTAGGAATATAATGTTTGCAACTTATGCGTGAGGGGAAAATCTTGCACGCATCCCGAGTACGCTGGAGGCCGGATCACGCCTTGTTAGCATTGCAACCTCTCCAATGAGTGACAAGAATGAATATCTTGCCACGGTACCGCCAACATCAATATGGTACGTCAGGGGAGTACGTTTGTAATGAATGCTTGCCGTATGTGTTGGAAAACAGAAAAATATAATCTACAGCTAAGCGAAGATGAATCTGCAGCTATGATAAGAATTATAGGTGTAATAAATAAAGAGAAGCATTCTATAACAGCAGGAAAAATATATTAAAACTGTAATAACGGTGAATATTCAATAATCGTTTGATCTCCAAAGCAATATTTTGACAGACGTTTTGCACGAAACGAAAGGGCGAGAGAGAGAGAGAGAGAGAGAGAGAGAGAGAACCCAGTTGCTATAAAGGGGCACGGGGTACGATATTATAATAGTTTGACCCTCCGCGGGATTCAAATGCCGCGTGGTGTCACACGTGGAAGTGAAGAATTCTTATACTATAGCATCATGCAAAAGTCATCTCTGCATAGCTACGGGGGAGAGAGAGAGAGAGAGAGAGAGAGAGAGAATATTGTAGGGTAAAAAGGACACCGAAGGTAGATAACACCAAACAAAAGCTGATTGTAAAAGGTAACAAGGTGTGATCCGACCTCCAGCTTACTCGAGTCGCGTGCAAGATTTTACCCGGACGCGTAAGATGCAAACATTATATTCATAACTTAACGCGAAGTGGTCTTCGTAATTAATACTCATAATTAGTACCTACTACTTAAACTAACACCATCAGTTATAAGTGGAAACACAAAATTATTGAACAAAAAACAACCTCTGAATTCAGTACAACAAAATTAAATTAAAATGTGCTAAAATCTACGGTCAAATAGAGCCTTGTCTCATCAACGAAAATCAAAATAAATATTCTATATTTCATTAGAATCATTTTTTTCTGTACTGTTTAGCATCCACATTAACTTGTATAGCTGTTATACAATCTACCTATGCGAGGCCTGTTTTACTTTAAAAAATATGACTAGACAACCCTGGGCGCGCAAGAGTTTATTTTCAATAAAAAAAAAAAAGACTTCTGCAACTAAAAAAAACATCTCCGGGAGTGTGTTTCTTTTCATCAGATGAGGCCTACGAAATTCTCTCTCTCTCTCTCTCTCTCTCTCTCTCTCTCTCTCTCTCACATCACCCAAAAGGCCCTCAAGTGACGAATGTCAGACTATTTAATCCATCATGGCCTAATTGGCATGGTTTATAAAAGAACCATTACTAGGCCTATAGAAGGCTACAAGGCCCCGTTCATCAACTGACAAAGGGTCGATACAAAACGGTAAGGGCAACAGCTGAGTGCCTTGATGTATGCCACTTCATGAACAGTCCCGCAGGCCACTTTCACGATAAAAAACAACCATTAATAGAGTATTAGCATTAAGATTAAACTGGCTTAATGACGATATTCAGCCACGTCAACTACAGGATTCAAACCTAGGATAATACAGTTGATTCTATAGAACATTACTACTCAGAAACAGCGTCGAGCGTCGAAGAGAATCATTACCAACGTTGCTAGAATCACTCTGCGTAAGTTCGTACGATTCATTTTAGCAAGGAGAATCAAGAAGCATAATTTGTATACGTATCATTAACTACAGGATTAAAACCCAGTATCATACAATTGATTCTGAGCGGCCTACTTAGAAACAGCGTTGCCAGAATCGCCTCACAGATTCTTGGAAGTGGATGACCCAGAGAGAGGGAGAGAGAAGGCGACGAAAGAGATACTGAACAAATAAATAAGCACAGAGAGAGAGAGAGAGAGAGAGAGAGAGAGAGAGAGAGAGAGAGAGAGAGAGAGAGAGATGATAGCTTATCCAATTCCTGCACTCGATGGATGTTTATCTACCTCTTGGGAGACGCTTCTCTCAGAGCAGAGTTGCTCAGTAATCCGCCAGTATCCAAGCACCAGATTCTCGTCTACGTATCCTAGATGGAGACTGATTTAAATGCTTCAATAAATCACTACCTGACAGAGGAGGAGGAGGACGATCGCATGGGTAGGTGGTTCCCTTTCACTAAGGACCCTCGTTAATTGATTGACGAAAGGGCATTTCGAAGGGCATACTGTAATTGCATCCAATTTTGCCTTAGCTGGATACTAAAGCTCTCGAGTATTGCCAAATTGCAAAAGACCATATATGCTAATTCATCTGAAAATCATATAGATTAAACCGCTCCAAAGGATGAGAATAATATGCTGGTTCTGCAAATTCTTTGGCTGTGTGTGTGTGATGTGTGTGCGTATATATACGTGTATAGGAGAGCGCACCCGCGAGCGTGTAAGTCTTGAGGTTACAAAATTCAGGCAGAGTGATTCCCAAAACATCATTGAAGTGAGGGAAGTCGTAAAAAAATAAAAATAAAAAACCTTTCCCTGAAAATGGTCAGGGCTACCATGAATTAACCTCTGACTACCATGAAGATCTTGTGAGAAGGTTTCCCTGTCACATGGAGAGAGAGAGAGAGAGAGAGAGAGAGAGAGAGAGAGAGAAAGAGATAGAGAGAGAGAGAGAGTTCCAGTGGCAACGTTCACGCACTACAAGTAAGGCAAAGGTATTAGTCTAATGGGAAATTTATATATATATATATATATATATATATATATATATATATATATATATTATATCGATATACTTTTGCTATATTATATATATATATATATATATATCTATATATATATATATATATATATATATATACAGTGTTTAAACTTTGCTATATGTATATATATAGATATATTATATATATATATATATATATATATATATATATATATATAATATCTAATATATATATATGGTGTTCTAACCGGAAGACATTATTCCAGTAAAGGAAGTATAAATGGCCTAAAACGTGTTGCATTGATTTTATCACTGTTATAATAATAATAATATAATAATAATAATAATAATAGTAATAATAATAATTATTATTATTTTTATAATTATTATCATTATTATCCAGCTAGAGATCATAAGTACTAAAAAATAAAATGCAGTTTTATAAAACGGAGAGAACAGCAACTCTCGATAATAATAATAAAATAATAATAATAATAATAATAATAATAATAATAATAATAAAAATAATAAAGACATAACGTTGCGTGTCTCATGTAATTAGAGGCCCAGTGAGACGGCATCAGTTTTGTAAGGGAGTCCCGCCCCCTTTTCCAAAAGCCACGCCTCCTCTTGCAGCTAATTGGTCAATGCATATTTCAAAGGGTCGCTACTTAGGTTCTCCTTGGCTTAATAATGTGAATTTTTTTTTTTTATCTTTTTTTAACTTCATTGTGAATGCAACGCATTTTTATGAATGAAGCTTCTTCATAAGTTATCGTTCGCATAAATGGGTAAGGATATATAAATATTGGAATAATAAATGAAATCGGCTTTAATACCACGCTAAGTAATCAATATTTGGAAGAGTTCGATTTTCATCCAGTGGACCAGTTACGAGAAATTGACATAAGAAAATTAATATTTCCCCATAAAAAATCAAATGGAATGTAGTCAATTATAATTTGCAAAACTAGTGCGCTAAATTCCGTTTTTTTATGTAAATATCCTCTTTGCCACAGTTTCGGGAGAAAAGAATCGAGATAATAGCAAGCACTCTTTATTTACCAGGCGAATTTTGCATCCATTCTCAATACAGCAGAACCTCAAATAATCTCAGATTAAAGGCTACGATGACCAGACCCACCTTTGCCTCGCCCCTTAACCTCGACTCACAATTTCACAAGACAAAAATACAGTTCTCAGAGTCATAGAGTTCAACACAAACCACAGAGGAAGCCTGGCCAAAGGGGCACTCCTGAAAAAAAAAGAAAAGAAAAGAAAAAAACTATCGTTCTTGATTCTCTCAAAGGCATGAGTACCCCAAGCTGATTAATTCGGTATCGACGCGCTCCGCCGCCGCCTTACCCTCTAACCCCAAACCCACTTCGGGCGTAAACAAGGTCGTCTTGGTGCCAAGAGGAACAACTATACTGCAACTCTGGGATCGCCAGCCAGGGACCATGAACTACATAACACCTTCCTCTTCTTCTTCCACGTCACTTTTCTTTTCTTCTGCGACAATAACAGGGAGCTCGATTTGGCAATCTGTCAGCGAAGAGATCTGTTTGTTTGTTTGTTTGTTTCTTTTGATTTCACAAGCTGAAAATCTCCTCACGCACAGAGTCAACAGACTTGATAAACCCAAGAGGTTCAGCAAGAGATCTTTCTTCTTCTTTAAATCTTGAGCTGAAAACTCTTACAGAGTTACAAGGAGTTACAAGGATTAGGATGTCTCAAAGACTCCTTAGTCCATCCAGGTTTTACTGTGCATTCACAGTGTCCTAATGATTATGTCTAGCTTTCTCTTAAACTCTTCCACACTGTTGCTGTGTACAACTTCTGGAGGCAGTTTAGTCAAACAGACTTTTATAAACTCAAAAAGGGCTCCAAAGGGAGGGAAATCAGCCAGCAGAGAGAGAGAGAGAGAGAGAGAGAGAGAGAGAGAGAGAAGGTGATGACAAGTAAACAAAAAAATAAACCCAATACACCTGAAATTCAGGAGACGTCTTCAGAGAGCAGGAATGAATTCGCTCCCATCTTAAATACCTGGAGATCAGAGCTGTACACAACAGCAAACTTCACTGGACGCATGATTGATAAATCTGTTCTAACCCATCGATAGTTTATTCGTAATTATGTCTCTTAAAATAAACACCAACTATGCACGGCTGAGTTCACCTGACCTTACAACTCGGAAAGCATCCAGTTATTTCTCGTAAAGCGCACACACTGTACCACGCCACGCCTTGCAAGATCAAATGGTCAGTGGCAGAAGAGCTTTTTGGTGGGTAGAGCACGTCTTCGTCCAGTGCAACTTGAAACTGAAGTTATTTGCCGAAATGCCGACGTGAAAAGCGACAGAGTACGACCCGGATGTTCAAGATGAGTGAGTTTATCAGTAATAAATGACCCAACTGTATACGGTATACCTAGCAGGCAAAAGGTCACATAGACCTACTCTAGCCTCTGAATAATACGATTATACGAGATACATCATAACACTAGCAATAGGATGGTGCCTGGGATACTCTCTCTCTCTCTCTCTCTCTCTCTCTCTCTCTCTCCAATCTAACTTATCTATCTTCCCTGTTTGTTAAAGCTGCAAAAGATGAGAGAGAGAGAGAGAGAGAGAGAGAGAGAGAGAGAGAGAGAGAGTATTCCAGGCATATCTCTCTCATCTCTCACTCTCTCTCATCTTTGGCAATTTCAACAAATAGGGAAGATAGATAAAAATTAGAATTTGTACTGATGGAGAGAGAGAGAGAGACATTCTCTTTCTCTCTCTCTCATCTTTGGCAATTTTAACAAACAGGGAAGATAGATAAAAGTTAGAATTTGGAGAGAGAGAGAGAGAGAGACAAAAAACAAAAAAAATACACACACAGACCTCCACCGTTCGCTGAATATTACGAGATACAGAACAATACGAGACAACAGGATGATGCATAGGTTATGTATCACGCATCCTTTACAAATTACACCGAGAACGGCAGACGTCATGACAGATTTGGGAGACCAAAATGGCTGTAAATGGGCAACGACCCACTCCACTCGAGAAGAGGCCTCAGTGTGATACTGAGGAGGAGGAGGAGGAGCGTTTGCCAAATATTTCGAGTCACGACCGCCATGACTCATTACTGATAGAATCTCCTTGTAAACAATGTCTCTCTCTCTCTCTCTCTCTCTCTCTCTCTCTCTCTCTCTCTCTCTCTCTCTCTCTCTCTGTTATTTCTTTTTCCATGTCTCTCACTCTCTCTCTCTCTCTCTTTCTCTGGGAGTGTGTGTGTCTCTCTCTCTCCCTCTCTTTCATCCCATCCAACTCTCTCTCTCTCTCTCTCCTCCGCACAACTGCAAACTTTTACCTTGTTTTCCTGTTTGTTAAAACCTGCCAAAGCTGAGAGAGAGAGAGAGAGAAGAGAGAGAGAGAGAGAGAGAGAGAGGCTGGGATGATAATCCCGGTGATTTGTCCACACTTCTCGTTAATTTCCTGTTTAAAGATGCCGAAACGCCCCCCGCCGCGTTTTTCTATTAACCGGCTATTTTAAAGAAATGCGCAGCGCAATGTAACCTTGTGTGCGTGCTCTCTCTCTCTCTCTCTCTCTCTCTCTCTCTCTCTCTCTGTTCGTATACCTCAACCAAGCTGTGGTGAACATAATGTCTTAACATTGACTAATTACTCGTCTGCCCGAGCAACAATTTGTGAATGTCCTCTGCTCCTCTGCTAATGTTTATCCTATTCTTTCACTTCCACAAATCTCCACTCGTCTCTAGCGCCTCTCAACAAACCAACGACCACGTCCCCTCCCACCCTCGACAAAATGCGCCACACCCCCCTCTCAGTTCTCATCCAAGTAGGTCTGGGTCTGCGAACTCTTTCGATGCCTGCAAGAGCCCAGCTGATATCACGAAATACTAATTTCATATTGTGGCAAAACATGAGTAACCTTGGTCCATTTACTTCAAAAGAAATATGTATAATGTTTTGTAGATTTCACGAATGGTATTTGTCTGGGCTCAATAGAAAAAAAAATGTGTATTTGTCGATTCGCATAAAAACTAACGATTTGAAACAAAACACTGTAGATTCCTATTAGGTGGGAATATATTTTTCCAACCCGTCTGTCTATGTTATTTGTACTGACAGAAAAATAGAGATCTAGAAAATAAAGGATATGAAGTACAAGGTCCCAAAGTAATTAGTTAGAGATGCTAAACAGCAAGATAGAA
This sequence comes from Macrobrachium nipponense, assembly GCF_015104395.2. Classification (NCBI taxonomy): domain Eukaryota; kingdom Metazoa; phylum Arthropoda; class Malacostraca; order Decapoda; family Palaemonidae; genus Macrobrachium; species Macrobrachium nipponense. The sequence continues at coordinate 117,003,868 of NC_087203.1, read as the reverse complement.
GAAAGGAAGGGAGAATGGAGGTAAAGTAAAAGGCTAAAAAGTGGGTGCAGCTAGGGACCCTGAGGGACACCGCAAACACCCCTTAGTAACGTCCAACGTGGACCACTGGATCTATAACGCTCGAACTGCAAACACATTAATTTTGTCAGTTTTGAAATGAAAAGTATAAAAACAGTATTAACTAACTGACACAGTAGCCACTACTGAAAGGAAAACTCTGGGAAAAACGTTAAATCTTTTAGCTCTCAGTGGGGAAAAAATGTTTTTATCATTTCTGAAATTAAACTTATACAACTGTATTAATTAACCCTGAGAAAAAAAATTAAACTCATGAAGCAGTATGTTACTTGACTCAGTAGCCAACTGCTCAAAAACAAGTAAAATAAGCCGCAGCAATAGAATTTTCTGTAGAGCGCATAACGCTGTACGACACTCTCAGCCACTACACGGTGGTGGCCTGTGTTGAGACTCACGACCATGGCTAACTTTATAACCTTAAATAAGATAAAAACTCCTGAGGCTAGAGGGCTGCAATTTGGTATGTTTGATGATTGGAGGCTGGATGACTAACATACCAATTTGCAGCCCTCTAGCCTCAAAAGTTTTGAAGGTCTGAGGCCGGCTAGAAAAAGTGCGGATGGAAGGACAAATAGTCAATAATTTTCTTTTACAGAAAACTGAAAACCCTGGGAAAAAATATTAAAACCCTTAGCACTCTGCTTGAGAACGCACGAAGATCTCTCACTCTGTGAAGGAAAAAGACGAATGGGGGTAATGAAATGCAATGCCATAATTGTAATGTGGAGCCTAGACAGCGAGGGAGTCAAAAATGAAGGTTGGGGAAGGGTAGTGTCACCCTCGGTGTGTCTCAAGGTCACTAAGTACACTCGAAAATGAACACATGGGAGAAACACATCATTGTACACTTGCGCTTCTTAGCATCGTGCAGACAGTAGCGGGAAGGGGGAGTTAAAAATAATCGCGGAAAGCGCATTGCAAAGTGTCCTTACTTAGGGTGGAAAGAAGGAAAAAAGTATATATTCATACTTTTGTATATATTACATTTTATATATATATATATATATATATATATATATATATATATATATATATATATATATATATATATTACATGTATATACTTACATACGAATATACAGATATATATTATATGATAATATAAGTATCAATATACATCTACGTATATTACATAAAGTATATATTTACATATATTTGTATATAAGTATATATAATATATGTATATATATAGATAGATATATATATATATATATATATATATATATATATATATATATAGATTTATATATATATATATATATATATATATATATATATATATATATATATATATATATGTGTGTGTGTGTGTGTGTGTATGTATGTAATTACAGGTCTTCAAGTAACAGAGAAAGACCGAAAGTAAAAGATATAATGCTAATAATGATACTTAGTTTAAAAGTAGACTCAAGAACCTATTTGTATCACTGCAAATGCACCAATTTCTCGCCATTAACTATTAACTATTTTTACTGGTTTGAGCCAATTCATTTATCACCCGTGCCCAGGTTATACTGATTTGGTGGAATCTTAAAGTCAAAGGAGAATAAATAAAATAAAATAAAAGAAAATAAAATAAAATAAAACATGAGATACAGGGTCTAAATGGAAGTACGAAGGAAAAATTAAGATAAATTGTCGTCTGTATGATATAGTATATATATATATATATATATATATATATATATATATATATATATATATATATATAGTATATATATATATGTGTGTGTGTGTGTGTGTGTGTACCTTTTCGTGATTTAAAATAAAAAAGTATATATGATAGTACTATACTATATATATATATATATATATATATATATATATAATATATATTATATATATATATATATATAAACAAACACAAATTCATGTAGCTTAATATCTATGAAAGCTATTGCACAATATAATGCCAGTACAAAAATGTCAAATATGATGGTCAAGAACTCGCTTCCCGATATATTTATATGACTGGTCTGTGTAAAGTTAGTTTTGGTGCCATTATATTGATTTCATGCCATTTCTTAGTCTAAATAATTGTAATTCATCTTATTAACTTCAAAATAGCAAAAGCACGAAACTGAATAGTCATGCTGACAATTGAGATCCTCTGAAAACAGAAATGTTTGCATTTTGCCGTGAAGAAATATTGGCCAAAAAAATTCTGCAAAGAAAGAATAGAGATATATTATATCTTGCACCATAAGGAGTGAGTAACACTTTAAGGACCTGCAGTCAGGTATCTAAACGACTGAACAACAAACAGAAGAAATGAACAGCAAAAAACAACAAGCAGGTAAAAAAGAAAAAAAAAAAAAACTTCCGCAGGAAGTAGAATTGTCATCTATCACTCTAAACCACTTGAAAAATGAAGATTAAAAAAACGGGAGAGTTACGATCAGGAAAACCCACGTCGAGAGAGAGAGAGAGAGAGAGAGAGAGAGAGAGAGAGAGCAGCAGAAACGCTAAGAAATTTGGCGCGCGTTTGTAGCGCTGACGAGGACAAGGTCGACCAATCCGCGGCTGATAATTATTTCATCGGCTTTTGCAACTTCTTCCCACTTTCCCTGGGAGAAAATTCAAAACTTGAGGGGCACCGCAGTACCCTTATACCCCGAGGGTGTGGCCTAATACTCACCTTAACTCTGTTGCGCTGAGGACGACCTAAAACTCGCACTCCCCTTTCTCTGAGGGCGACCTCGAACACTCTCCTACTCTAAGGACGACCTCGAACACTCTCCTTACTCCGAGGACGACCTCAAAAACTCACTTCTTTACCCAAGGACAACCTCGAATACTCACTTCTTTACTTCGAGGACGGCCTCGAATACTCACTCCCCTTACTTCGAGGGCGACCTCGAACACTCTCCTTACTCTAAGGACAACCTCAGAAAATCATTCTTTATACCGCGAACTGGAACCTCACCTCTCCTAAGACGACCTCACACAATTCTTTACTCCGAGAGCGACCTCGAACACCCACCTTACTTTGAGGAGGACGACCTCGAACACCCACCTACCTTTGAGGACAACCTCAAAAACTCACTTTATTACTTCAAGGACGACCTAGAATACTCATTTCATTATTCCGAGGGCGACATCGAACACTCACCTTCCTTTGAGGAGGAAGACCTCGATAACTCATCTTCCTTTGAGGAAGACCTCGAATACTCACTTCTTTACTCCGAGGACGACCTCAAAAACTCCCCTTAATCTAAGGACAACCTCAAAAACTCACTTCATTACTTCAACGAGGACCTCAGTCTCCTTACTCTAAGGACGACCTCAAACACTCACTTCTTTACCCCGAGGGCGACCTCACCTCTTTACTTCAACGACGACCTCAAAAACTCACTCTCCTTACTCCGAGGGCGACCTCGACCACTCACCTTCCTTTGAGGAGGACGACCTCGAACACTCACCTTCCTTTGTGGAGGACGACCTCAAACACTCACCTGACATACTCCGAAGACGACCATCGCCGCCACCACCACCACCGCCGCCGCCGCGGCATCCGAGCATCGATACGGGACAGCGAATCCACCCGGTATTTTTGGCTGCTGGGACGTGACGTCACAAAATGCGCACACGCAGACACGCAGACACACACACACCTGAGGGGACTCCGGCGCAGTTTTTAGCGGAGTCGCAGAGGACAATGACTTTCAAACTTCAGTTCCGCTTTGTTGGGGCGTTTGATTTCAGACCGCAAACAAATTGCGAGCAATTGCGAGCAATTGCAAACGGTCACGAAAAGTATCAAGGGTGGACGAGAGGCAATGATGGCTAGCTAGCGACTGCTGTTTGTTGTTCTTCAAGGCTTTATGGTCATATTTTTAAAAAGGGTTATTGCTGTTAAAGGATTACGACAATGGAGAGAGAGAGAGAGAGAGAGAGAGAGAGAGAATGTATACATACGCTTGTATTGCAATAGAGTATGCGTGTGTCCTATGCGTCGCAGAAAAGTAAAGAGGTTACAAAAATACTGTTTTCATTTCTATTTATTTTCTGTTCGTAGTTCAACCAGGCCCGGAATATATATATATATATATATATATATATATATATATATATATATATATATATATATATATATATATATATATCTATATATAATAATATAATATATATATATATATATATTATATATATATATATATATATATATATATATATATATATATATATATCTATATATATATATATACTGTGTGTGTGTGTGTGTGTGTGTGTATGTATGTATAAATTCCCAGACATAATTCTAATTATTGACAAACTCTATTGCACTATGTTAGATCATGCATTTTTTTATATATTATTATCAAAATTACCATTATAAGCTGTAGTAGCTGTATTAATAATGAAAATAAAAATAAAAAAAAAATTAACACTAGCCTCACCCCGTATATCGATTATTTCAACACAGTTGATAATTTTAACTATGCTTCTTGGCGCCAGCCTATAAAAATCTGCTTCTCTTATCAGCTCAGTTTCTCAATTACGTTCAGGGAATCAGGCGCCAAGAAACGCATAGGCCTAAAACGGAAAACAGTCTTGATATCTGAAGTGCGTGATGAAGTAATCAAACAAGAAAAAAAAAAAGGGAGGGAGATTAAGTGACTATCTCGTACTCTCGAGTCGCCGAGAATATTACGAAATTCCTGTGATTGTTATGACAATATATGAATCTCTAAATTTGTATCTATTTATTTATTCATTATCTAATTTATTTTTCCTTTTTAATAAGTGATTTCTTTCTGTGTTTCCCATTAGCTTCTCTTATTCCTTTTTTACTGAACGGAATAATATTCTTTGAAGCTTGTTCCATAAGAATAGGGTACATCTTCTGAATAATAATAATAATAATAATAATAATAATAATAATAATAATAATAGAAAGCCTTCGACATGATACCACACACATGGCTAATAGATAGAATGCCTGAAAAGTATATGGGGCAGAGGAAAACACCATCAGCTTCCTCAAAAATACAATGCGCAACTGAATACAATACTTACAAGCTCTGGAATAAGACTAGCAGAGGTTAATATCAGGAGAGGGATCTTCCAGGGCGACTCACTGTCCCCACTACTCTTCGTAGTAGCCATGATTCCCATGACAAAAGTACTACAGAAGATGGATGCCGGGTACCAACTCAAGAAAAGAGGCAACAGAATTAACCATCTGATGTTCTGGACGACATCAAGCTGTATGGTAAGAGCATCAAGGAAATAGATACCCTAATCCAGACGTAAGGATTGTATCTGGGGTACATCAGGATGGAGTTTGGAATAGAAAAATGCGCCTTAGTCAACATACAAAAAGGCAAAGTAACGAGAACTGAGGGATTAAGCTACCAGATGGGAGCAACATCAAACACATAGATGAGACAGGATACAAATACTGGGAATAATGGAAGGAGGGAATATAAAACACCAAGAGATGAAGGACACGATCAGGAAAGAATATATGCATAGACTCAGGCGATACTCAAGTCAAAACTCAACGCCGGAAATATGATAAAAGCCAGATAAACACATGGGCAGTGCCACTAATCAGATACAGCGCAGGAATAGTGGAATGGACGAAGGCAGAACTCCGCTGCATAGATCAGAAAAACCAGGAAACATATGACAATACACAAAGCACTACACCCAAGAGCAAATACGGACAGACTATACATAACACGAAAGGAAGGAGGGAGAGGACTACTAAGTATAGAGGACTGCGTCAACACCGAAAACAGAGCACTGCGGCAATATCTGAAAACCAGTGAAGACGAGTGGCTAAAGAGTGCTGGGGAAGAGACTAATAAAAGTAGACGAAGACCCAGAATATACAGAGACAGGAGAATGACAGACAGAAACAGAGGACTGGCACAACAAACCAATGCACGGACAATACATGAAGACAGACTAAAGAACTAGCCAGCGATGACACATGGCAATGGCTACAGAGGGGAGAGCTAAAGAAGGAAACTGAAGGAATGATAACAGCGGCACAAGATCAGGCCCTAAGAACCAGATTATGTTCAAAGAACGATAGATGGGGAAATAACATCTCTCCCATATGTAGGAAGTTCAATACGAAAAAATGAAACCATAAACCACATAGCAAGCGAATGCCCCGGCACTTGCACAGAACCAGTACAAAAAGAGGCATGATTCAGTTGGACAAAAGCCCTCCACTGGAGCCTGTGCAAGAAACATCAGCTACCTGCAGTAATAAGTGGTACGAGCACCAACCTGAAGGAGTGATAGAAAACGATCAGGCAAAGATCCTCTGGGACTATGGTATCAGAACGGATAGGGTGATACGTGCAAATAGACCAGACGTGACGTTGATTGACAAAATCAAGAAAGTATCACTCATTGATGTCGCAATACCATGGGTGTTACCAGAGTTGAAGAGAAAGAGAGGGAAAAAATGGATAAGTATCAAGATCTGAAAATAGAAATAAGAAGGATATGGATATGCCAGTGGAAATCGTACCCATAATCATAGGAGCACTAGGCATGATCCATGATCCCTGAAAAGGAATCTAGAAAAACTAGAGGCTGAAGTAGCTCCGGGCCTCATGCAGAAGAGTGTGATCCTAGAAATGGCACACATAGTAAGAAAAGTGATGGACTCCTAAGGAGGCAGGATGCAACCCGGAACCCCACACTATAAATACCACCCAGTCGAATTAGAGGACTGTGATAGAGCAAAAAAAAAAAAAAAAAAAAAAAAAAAAAAAAAAAAAAAAAAAAAAAAAAAAAAAAAAAAATATAATATAATAATAATAATGAATTTCAAGTCATTGGCCCTGTAGTGGCTTTTGTTCCATATAAAAGACGTTCACCTTCTGATAATAATAATAATAATATAATAATAATAATAATAATAATAATAATAATAATATAAGAATATTAATAATAATAATAATAATAATAATAATATAATAATAATAACAATGCTTTTGCGTATTTATTGAGAGAGAGAGAGAGAGAGAGAGAGAGAGAGAGAGAGAGAGAGAGAGAGAGGTGCCAATCAAACACAAAAGAAAAACGTCTGCAAACCTTAAACAACAATCAATCCTTCATAAACACACACCTAGCCACATTGCATTCTCCCCCCCACCCCTCCCCCCTCCCCACCCCCCCCCCCCCCCTCAAATCCCCCCCACACCCCTCCCCCCCTTTCCCCCATCACAAGAGAGAGTGTACAACCGAAGAAGTTTCATGCGACAGCAAGAATAATTAAGAGGAAAACGTCTGTTCTCTCTCTCTCTCTCTCTCTCTCTCTCGTAAAGGATTGGTTAACCTTGAACTACCTGAGCCAAAAGATACATAGCGAAACTTTCAAAACTTTTTTTGTTAACATCCAGGAAAAAAATCTGTTAAACTATTTTGGTTTTTCTAACATACAGGGTAGCAAAAATATTATGCAAAATACTTTTTAAATTATTGTTTTTTGCCAACATTCAAGGAAGCACAAAAAATACACAAAAATGAAAAAAACTATTTTGTTTTTTCAAACATGCAAGGTAGCCAAAAAATTATGCAAAATTATCTTTAAATGATTTTGTTGTTTCTAACATTCAAGGAAGCACAAACATTTTTTTTTTTACTATTTTGTGTTTTTCTAACAAAACTGAATAAAAAAATTTATATATATTTTTCCGTGGCATCCAAGGAAGCAAAAAACTATTTTTTTATATATAGGGTAGAAAAAATTATTTAATGCGAAAAAAACAAAACCAGTTTTTCTTTCCATTGTAGTCTGAAATACAAATATTTGTCAGGTCGCCAAAAAGAGGTAAACAAATGACCAGAGATTACTAAGAGCGACAAAACAAGGGCTTCTTTGTCAATGGAGTGGAAAAGGGAACACGAAAGTGCTTGATACCAAACATTTGCATCTTTAAGTATGACTTAACGCACACAGAATACTCTCAGAAGGCTTCGGAATTCTCTCTTTCTAATTGCTGTCATGTAGGCCTCTGTTTCCTTCATTTATAAAGAGTATCTATTTCTTCGTCCTTCTCTTATTTTCGCTTACTCGGGGGTGTGTGGAAAAGGTCTGAAAAAGGTGTTTCGCATTGAGTTATAGATACAGGAATTTTAGGGCGGGATATATATGGTCTATTTATTAGAAGGAAAATGTAAAAAATAAATAATGTGCATATTAAACAGTACATAAAAAATATGTCTAATAAAATATAGCATATTCATTTTAATTTTCGTTGGTGGAACATGGATCAATTTGACCTTAGATTTTTAGCACGTTTGAATTTAAAGTTAGGGATATAACGTTTACAATTTATGTCTGTGGGGAAATCTTGCACGCGTCCCGAGTAAGCTGGAGGTTGGATCACGCCTGGTTTTCTCTGAGTTTTGGCTACAAAAAAATGGCTGTTACCAGATGCAAAATTCCAAAATTCCTTGTAATATTTATTTTTTTCTTTAAATTAAATTCTAGTGACGAGACAGTATTGAATAAAACTAATCTCGGAGACTAAAAGGTATTGCTATAAGGTACAGACATTTCTGATATATATATTATATCACCAATGCATTCTTACATGCACACTCACCACAAAATCTGGGAAAAGAAACTGCATATCTCCCTTATCAAACCCACCCATCCTCCGCATCCCCCTCCTCCTCCTCCTCCTCCTCATTCTTCTCCATCTTTCCCACGTCTTCAACCACCCCACCAGATGTTTATCCTCCATCGACACGTCCGATATCTCTCTCGTTATCGGCCGAGAGGCGACTAACTGGAGCCTTAGGCATTATGATGCTCTTATAGGACATTAACTCCCCCCTCCCCCTTCCCCCTCCCATACCTCTTCCTCTCCCCAAACCCTCCTCCTCCCCCTCCTCGAGGGCCACATTTTCCCATATGTAAGAAGCCGAGATGGACATCTTCGCTATCTTATTACACAAAAACGAGAATTTGAAACCTTTGGAAATTTGGGAGTTTAGGAATGTGAGAGTTTGAAAATTAGGGAATTCTGGAATTTTGGAGTTCGAGAACTTGAGAGTTTTGAAATCTGAGAATTCGAGAAATTGGGAATTTTTAAAATTCGAGAATATATAAATTGGAGAATTTGGGAATGAGCGAATTTTGGTATTCGAGAAGTTGAGAATTTTTAAATCTGAGAATTCGAGAATTTGGGAATTTGAAGATTTGAGAATCTAAGAATTTGGTCACAATAATTAATGTAGACCTCATTACCCTTTTTACACACAAACACGCATACACATACGCACAATGTACCTACACTCACAAAGCACAGAGATAATTTAAAAAATTGCTTGTGAGATCTTTCAACCAGACATCTCTCTCTCTCTCTCTCTCTCTCTCTCTCTCTCTCTCTCTCTCTCTCTCTCTCTCTCTCTCTCTCAAATCCAAAGAGCTACAGAAAAGAGGTACACTGTTCCAGGTTGCAAAAATTTGCAGAGAGAGAGAGAGAGAGAGAGAGAGAGAGAGAGAGAGAGAGAGAGTGGCTGCATGTAGTTCAGGAGAGACTTACAAAATAATAACATATAACATCAAAAACGCTGCCAGTTTCTATATTATTCATTGAAACAAAAAAAAAAAATCATTGAAACTAAAAAAATTCATTAAAACAAAAATTCATTGAAACATAAAAAATAATCCATTGAAACAAAACAAAAATTCATTAACACTAAAAAATTTAAGAGGAATAAAGTTTAATTGGAAACATTTTGTTTTTATTTCCAGTACAAAAATGAATGCATATAGCGAGAGAGAGAGAGAGAGAGAGAGAGAGAGAGAGAGAGAGAGAGAGAGAAAAGAAACTTACAAACTATTAATATGTAACATCAAAAACACTGCCAGTTTCTGTATTCATTGAGAGAGAGAGAGAGAGAGAGAGAGAGAGAGAGAGAGAGAGAGAGAGAGAGAGAGAGAGAATTAACAAAGAAGAAACTTACAAAACTATTAATATGTAACATCAAAAACACTGCCAGTTTATATATTCACTGATGAGAGAGAGAGAGAGAGAGAGAGAGAGAGAGAGAGAGAGAGAAGGCTGCAAGAAAATAACCCGCCCAGGAGAGACGTATAAAACCATGCACCGATAATATCTGTAAATTTTACTAGGCAAAATGCCTTAGCAACCCCTGGCAGAAGTCCGGGGCATAGCTTCTCAAACAATTCGCAACTCACGAAAAGTCGAGCTGTCATCAAATCTATATCGAAAAACAATAAGACATAAATCTTGTCCCCGGAACTCCTGGACAAAATTCCTGATGCCTCTTGACGAATTCCCCATTTTTCCCAAATTTTCCATTCCTAAAATTCTAACATTTCCAAATTCTTAGATTCTCAAATCCTCGAATTCCGACATTATCACATTTTTATGCATTCGCGAATTTTCAAATTACCCAAATTCTAGAATTCTCAGATTTACAAATTCTCAAGTTCTCGAATTCCCAAATTCTCAAATTTATATACTCCCCAATTTTCGAATTCCCTAATTCTAGAATTATCAGATTTAACCATTCTTAGGTTTTTGATTTCCAAATTCCAGAATTCCCTAATTCTCAAAATTTTCACATGCCTAATTTCCGAAATTTCCAAATTCTCAAGTTGGCAAACTCTCGCATTCCTATGTTCTCAAACCCCATAATTTCATAACCTCAAGTCCTCAAATTCTCAAGATCTCGCATTCCCATATCCACTAATCCCAAATTTGATATTCCAAACTGTCTAATTCCAAAATCGAAAGTTCTCAGATTCCTAAACTCCCAAATTTTCTAAATCGCAAATTCCCAAAGTGTAAAATTTTCAAACTCCCTCAAATTCCAAAATTCTCAAGCCCCCAAATTCCTATATTCTTATATTCTCAAAAACTCAAAATTCCTTTTCTCAAATATATATGTGTATATATATAGTTATATATATATATATATATATATATATATATATATATATATATATATATATATATATATGAATGACACATCCTATACTTCCCCAGCTCAATGTCAAAAGATTGTAAGGCAATCTAAACAGATGATTGCCGCATTTTTCGTGTAATCTTGCTAACTACAGTGGTAGCTGACACTGGATCTTTCAGAGCACAAGACAACATATGTTGCATCCTTAGAGTTTTTTTACCCTGGAATGTGAGAGGAAACGAAATTTCTAATCCCGTTTTCCGAAGGACGCGTTATAAAATGAGTTATTTTACATTCTAAAAGCGAGTACGGCAGCTAAAAATAAGTGGCAGAATTACTGAGAGTAATTGCTAGATAGTCTGTGTTGATGGCCTTAGAGTCTGAATCCTTTCAAGTTTCAAAAAGACGATTAATTCGTTGAAATATATTAAACGATTTGACATTGTCCTGAAGACCAGATATTTATAGAGAGCTTTCGTATTGCAGTAGATGCAAATATGAATATTATTAAGAGCCAAAGGGGCTTCCATGGTGAAAAACATTGTTTATATATGTCGTATAATGCTCACAATTGCTTCTAATGTTGCTGTGGAAATGAATACGATGGTACAAAAGCAGAAGTATAATTGAAATGGTTATTACTGAGGGATCTGTACTTTCCTTCTAAATAAACAGACAAATTTATATACAGTACTGATTAGTTCTCCATCTCTGAGTGGTTCTGTACAGTGCTTCAAAAAGAAAGCCAACACCTGGTTTCATTTACTGTATAGTCCATGGCATAATACCCTTTCATCTGATGTCTAGGCCAGTCCCTTACGACGCTCCTGGTTGGTTGTTGATAAGCCAATCACAGGGCTGGGAACTCTCAGTCTCTCTCGAGAGTTCACATAGGCAGGATGTATGTTACCTTTCCTGAGGATACTTTTGAAACGCTCTAGAGAACAGAGTTTCCAGCCCTGGTGATTGGCTTATCAGCAGCCAGTCAGGAACGTCGGAAGGGACGGGGCTACACATCAGATGCATGCTTGATGTGAATCTACTATAGTGCGGAGGAGTGCCTGGAGTGAAAGAGAATGGACAGGGCCTTCTGAAGCTCAATTCAGGAAGCGATCTGATATTCTACTGTGGCACAGATTCAGAAGGATAGATGAATGAGATTTAGGAACAGCCCGAGAACTGGGACCCTGAGATGAACTTACTACAAACGAACCATTGATTATATTCACAGCTTCCTTTTCATTAAAAATACAGCTGCAATCCCACAATGATCTGAAAGGATTCACTGGCAAAAAATATAATATCTGACGGCCCTCAGTTGGTGAAGCACGCGTTACAGTATTATAAACATCACTAGTGCCACAACGTTACGTCAGACTAGTAAGTTCTGGAAGAAACTGGTTTTCGTTACTAAACGTCAACAGGTAAATGCTTCTGATGTTAATCAGTCCAACCAAGCTACTCCCATTTAACCAGTTTCCAATGTTTCCTGAAGTCTGAATGTGATTATGAGATCCAAGCCAATACCTCCTCCTGTTGTCACATCAAGAGACAGAGAATCGAGTCACTTGTGTTTTATTCTTTTCTTTAAATCTTCAGCTGGAACCCCTTCTGGACTATGTAATACACTTTATAAACCAAAGAGGAGATCAGCCTGCAGAGAGAGAGAGAGAGAGGAGAGAGAGAGAGAGAGAGAGAGAGAGAGAGGGGGGGGGGGGGCGGTGGGAAACTAGATAAATAGACATGAGGGAATGGAAAATCAAACCTATACAACCGAAATTCGGTAGACGTCAGCAGAAAACACGAACGAACTGTCCTAGAAGCGTTCTACACCACAATTCCGAATCCCAATTTTCTTTTTTCATTATGTCATTTTACAGGACTGCATCGTATTACAGTCTTATCTTAGCTGCACATTGGTGTAAAATAATCACCCATCTATTTCCTAACCCAATAAAGTGAGCACAGATCCAGCATTTGGGATTATGCATCAGTACAAAAGCGACAGATGAGTCAGATGACTCATATAACGATGAGAAGTGATTGTACGACACTAAGCAATGCCAGATTGAAGTGAAAGTGAAAGTAGAAGGCAGTTTTAGTCAGTTTGGAAGGGCTTACCTTGATAAAAAAAAAACGACTATAGTAACGTATAAAATATGTAAAATATGGATTACTGCTAGCTAGCCTCTGTGTTGTGGCTTATAAATCATCTTCAAAATATAAAATCAGAAACAGGTTTTGCTTTCTCAAAACAAATTACCTGGTCCAGTGTTCAAAATATTAAGAGCAGACATAAAAGCAAAAAGTAGAAGGCACCTCATAAGATTTGAGATCACCATCATATCCTATTATTATTATTATATTATTATTTTATTATTATTATTATTATTATTATTATTATTATTATTACTCAGAAGATAGCCCTGTTCATATAGAACAAAAGCTCACCAAAGGGGCCCACTGACTTGAAATTCAAGCATCCAAAGAATATGGCGTTCCATCGGAAGAAGTTACAGGAAGATGATAAAAAGAATGCAGAAAGAAGTGATCAATTATTAGAATAAGATAAAGAGACGAATTAATAAAAATTAATAAATAAACTATATAAAAATGTAAATAAATGATCAAAATACAAGGTGATAGAAGATGATAATGATTACATAAAGAGATCAGTTATTAAAAAAGAAAAAGAAAGGTGAATTAATAAATGATAAAATACACATATAAAAATAAAAAATGTAAATAATGAGCCAAATACAAGGTGGGACAGAAGATGATAAAGGATACAGAAAGAAGAGATAAGCTATTACAAAAGAAAAAGAAGGACGAATGAATAAATTAAATAAAAAATAAATATATGAAAAATTTAAAATAAATGATCAAAATACAAGGTGACGGAAGATGATAAAAGAATACAGAAAGAAGATATCAGCTATTTTTTATAAAGAAAAAAGGAAGATGAATTAATAAATTAAAAAAACTAAATATATAAAAATTTAAATAATATGATCCAAATACAAGTTGACAGAAGACGATAAAGATTACAGAAAGAAGAGATCAGTTATTAGAAAAGAAAATGAAAGATGAATTATTAATTAATAAATAAATATATGAAAAATTTAAATAAATGATCGAAACACAAGGTGACAGAAGACGATAAAGAATTACAGTTAAATCAGCAAAGAAAAAGAAGGATGAATTAATAAATTAATGATAAATTAATAAATAAAAATATATGCAAAAAAAAAAAATTTTTAATTTTTAATGATCCCAAAAATACAAGGTCGAATTGTTTTTTAGGGTAGTACCTTGAACTTTTGACGAGGTTCTAATTGCTGTGGCCCAAAAAAGAGAGAGCTACATTATCCTTGCAGGAAATTATATAAATTATATATGAGAGCTAAAACCCAATTAGCAGCAGATCGATCTCAGCACTGGTCTCTTGCCAAAGTTACCAGTGGAGTCTAGTTTAAAGTTTTTGGTGATTCTACTCCTAAGTTATAGTCAAAGTCTTCTAGTCATCCTGCCTTGAATTGTTAATCATGTCTGTCTCAGAAGTTTAACATGGTGAGTGTTTTAAACACATGTAGGTTGAGTCTCTCTCTCTCTCTCTCTCTCTCTCTCTCTCTCTCTCTCTCTCCGCTCTCTCTCTCTCTCTGGGGTGTGTGTGTGTGTATACTCATCCTGGTACTGGAAATGACAACATATGAAATGTTTCCAATTGAGCCTTATCTGTTCCTCTTAAAGTTTTTTTTTTTATGTTTCACCGTTTTTCACTCAGCAACTCTTCTTCTCGTCCTATTTTGCCCCTCGTAACTTTTTCAAAACTCCCTATCTTTTACAAAAGTGCTATTTCAGGGTGTACTTTACATAAGCCATGATTTAAATAAACACTATCAGCTCAGGCTTCAATGATAATCTCCCTGTTGCAAGAGCATCTTGCTTCTTCAGGCTTTGGCCTTTAAGAAACACAGCTATGTTAGATTCGCATCACCCTGTGCATCTGATGTCTGGGCCGTCCTTACGACGCTCCTGATTGGCTGTTTGATAACCAAAATCACAGGGCTGGAAACCCTCAGTCTCTCGAGAGAGTTTGACATAGGCAGGAGTATGTTTCCCACCTCTCCTGCGGGATACGCCCTCTGACTGCCTTATCAACAGCCAAATAGGAGCGTCGTAAGGGACGGGGTCTAGACATCAGGATGGACTCTAGATCAGCTGTTTTTACATTAAAGTCGGATTCTAAAAAAATATCAGACTTCCAGTTCTGTCCTCAGTATCATTGCCGTTATAGCATAAATTAACCAGTATGTCCCTGGAATGAACAAAATAATCAGCAAAACAAAGTTGTGTTCAAAATGTTGACAGGAACCTAGAGCCGATCCAAAGGGTATATACTGTATTCTTCTTATGTGGGCATTCCAAATCTACCTAAATTAAGAAATCATCAAATCTTCTAAACCATAACCGGTCCTGGATCAAAACTATTTACCGAAATTTCCCACAAAACTGGATCATCCCTTCCATCTCATGAATTGACCACGATGTAAATATCGTCCTTCGTAACATGGAAAAAAAAAAAAAAATGATATGTGCAAGAAAACATATATTCTACTAGGAAACGCGTTGGGAAAAAAACGTTTGATTTAACAAAATAAAAACACGAGGCACGTGACCCACCTGCTTTCTCATTAGCTCTCGTAGATATGCAGAAACCTGTTCCACCGGGGAATGCCTTCCTTCCCTTCAGTGCCCCCTGACGAAGGGTGTCCGTCGGATGGACAATCGGATAAAATGCGACCAGTTGTCCCTCTGCCCCCCGGCGTCATGTCCTCTTGATGTTTTTCGGCTGCCTCCTCTCCCCCTGTTCCTTACCTAGGTCCTCTCCGAAGCTTTCTCAAGGTATCTGAGCTCCTTCTCCCTCTTACGACCCCCCCCCTACTTCCAGCTTCCAGGATTCTCTCTCCTACTACCCTCCTCCCAGCCTCCCCAGGATTTCTCTTTCCCTACTACTTCTCCTTCCAGCTTCCAGGATTCTCTCTCCTACGACCCTATTTCCAACTTTCAGGATTCTCTCTCCTCCTACCCTCCTCCCAGCTTTCCAGGATTCTCTCCTACTACTCTCCTTCCAGCTTCCAGGATTCTCTCTCCTACTACCTCCATTCCAGCTTCCAGATTCTCTCACCCACTACCCTCCTTCCAGCCTCCCTCCAGCTTGCCAGAAATCCTCTCTGATGCTTCAAAGGCAATTGAACTCCCTTCCCTCGCCCTCCTACTAACCTCCCTCCCCCCTTTCAGCTTCCAGAAGCGTCGCCTCTAGACCCGCAGCAGAGCGCACCCTCCTGGAACAATGCCCGGCCGGCGTTTTCCAAGTCAACATCTGCCGCCGCTGCTGGTGTCTGGCGCCAGTGACAACAAGAAGATAAAAATATCAAAAAAGTGGGCTTGTTTTTCTGGGAGAGCTTCTGCCTCGGTTGCGTGTGAAAGCTTTAAAAAAATAAAAGATGTGAGTCATTCCTCGCCCCGTTTTTTTTTTTTTTTTGTATAAAGGATTTTGTTGCATGTAACGGAAAAATAAATAACATTTTAAGTATATGTAGATATAGATGTTCAAGCACAGCAGCATGAGTGGATGTTTGTTTTTATATATTGTTGCATTAAAACGGAAATAATAATTTTCAAGTATAATAGATAGATATATACAAGATGCCAAGCACAGCAGCATATGCGTAGATGCACATCACGTAATCATGTATGATTTTTAAAAAAATAGACATACACCGCAAGCGCAAGCAGACATGAGATTGCTTCATGTGAATGTTATTTAAAGGTTGAATGTACGTGCAGAGAATACTGCGTACATTACCTCCCTCCGTAGGGGAGATGAAGAAAATTCCAGAAAAAAACTATGGACACTGCCACGTCATAATTTAAACAACTATACATCAGCAACTATGTGCATGTATATGAATTACATGTATATATATAAAATATGTATACATACAAATGTGCATATATATTGATATACATGTTTACATTATACATATAGTTTTCATAGATGCTGATGATAGTTGTGAGGTGAGATATATATATATATATATATATATATATATATATATATATATATATATATATATATATATATTATATATATATATATATATATATATACCTATCAGCAATAGAAGAGTTCCGTGGAAATCGGAGACGAATAATAAATATTAAAACAGACCTTGAATGAAGAGCATCTTTATTTGCGACTAGTTTCGGAGATTTACTTTCCTCCGTCATCGGGCAATCTATATGAAATATTATTTTACAATTAAAATCAGTGACGTAATATAGTTACATTAAAACAAGCAAAACAAGATAAAATTACATAATTACTGATAAGTTACATTAAAATTAATTTTAATGTAACTTATAGTAATTATGTAATTTTATCTTGTTTTGCTTTGTTTTAAATGTAACTTATATTACGTCACTGATTTTAATTGAAAATAATATTTCATTATAGATTGCCCGATGACGGTAGGAAATAAGTAAATCTCCCGAAACTAGTCGCAAATAAAGATGCTCCTCATTCAAGCTCTGGTTTTAATACTTTATTATTATTTATATATATATATATATATTATATATATATATATATATATATATATAT
>NC_087203.1:116966206-116976206 GCF_015104395.2 Macrobrachium nipponense | reverse complement strand
CCAAGCCACCGAATGACGTCAGAGGGAGCTTCGTCAGTGACGGCCCTCCTCGTCTTTTATTTTGTAGTCTAATAATCTCCGCCGTCCGTCTTCCGGACTTTCTTTTGGACTTTCCCGCCGAGGGCGTACTCCATTGGGTCTCTCCTGAAGGGGGTATAAGAGCTGGGTATAGGCGTGATGAAACTGTGGGAGGGGGGGGGAGGGTTATAGGTGACGTACTAGGTAGGCCTAGGGCAATGCGTGAATGATGTATTCAACTGCCTTACCGCACCGGAGGAGGAGGAGGAGGGAGGAGGAGGAGGGAGTTGTGGTGGTGGAAGGAAAGGCAGAGGCTCAGGAGGGGGGACCCCAACCAACAAGGAAGGCTTCTCATGCGGGAGGAAGCAAAAGGATGAAGAAGAAGAAAGGAAGAAGAAAAAAAAAGGAAGAGGGAGGCAGGAGGAGGAGGGAGGAGGATGAGGATGAGGAGGGAAGATGCAGGAAAGCGACGAAGGATTGGGTAAAGGAAAACAGTAAGGGGTCTTGTGTTGTAAACAGCTGAAATCTGAATAAGACTGTCTAATGTAACATCTCCTCTCCTCTTCTCTCCTTCTCTCTCTCTCTTCTCTCTCTCTCTCTCTCTCTCGTTCGCGAAGTTGGCCGGGAATTATTAGGTAAGGAATCATAAACTTTATTTCTTTGAAAAAAACTCTCTCTCTCTCTCTCTCTCTCTTCTTCCTCTCTCTCAAAAATTACAAAAATGACTTGTCAAATTGTCATTACTCCTAATGGCGTTTAATAATTCTATGGACATTTGTCACGCGGTGCAACTGTACGGCATAGTTGAAGGTTTCTCCCGCAGTGTCCCTTTTGGCCTCTGGGCCTAAAAGGCAGCCTCTTTGTTCATTCATTCCTTTTACTGTACTTTCCGTGCGTAGTCTCATTCTTCTCAGTTCTGACTTTCCACTTCTCTCTCTTAAAACCAATTTAGTTACATATCGTAATTGCGAGGCTTTTCCCTCCGTTGGGTTGGGTTGAATGACCTTTGGCCCTCAAATTCTATACCTTCTAATTCCAGCATTTGGAAAACATGGCTTCCTGCATCCCTCGGTTCTATATTCCAAATTCCACCTCTGATTTATAAACCTACGGAACCAGCTTCCCAGCAATCCCTGGTATTATATTCCAATTGCCAGTTTCCAGCCTTTTGGAACGGCTTTTATGCATATCTCGTTCTGGGTATTCCAAAATCCAGTTCTAGGACTTTGGAATTGGATTCCTGCATCCCTCGTTCTAGATTCCAATTGTAGTTCTAATTCTAAACCTCTGGAACTGATTCCTGCATCCCTCGTTCTAATTATTCCAATTCCAGTTCTAACCATGGAAACTGCTTCCTGCAATCCCTAGTCTATATTCCAGTTCCAGTTCTGAACTCTGGAAAATGCTCCCTGCATTCCTTGTTTTATATTTTAAATTCCAACAATTCTTACCTGGAACTGCTCACTGCCATTCCTCCGTTGTCTAGTAGTCCCAATTTCCTTATTCTAACCAAGAATTTGCTTCCTTGCATCCCTCGTTTCTATATTCCCCAATTACCAGTTTCTGACCTTCTGGAAAAACAAGCTTCCTGCATCCTTTCGCTTCTATAATTCCAATTTCCAGTTCTAACTTGGTAACCCGCTTGTCTGCATCCCCTCGTTTCTATATTGTAATTTCCAGTTCTAAATCTGGGAACTGTTTCCTGCATCCCTTCGTTTTCATATTGCAATTCCAAATTCTAAACCTGGAATCGCTTCCTGCATCCTTCTTTATTAATATTCCTCCAGGTTCCAGCTCTAACCACTCTGGAAGTGCTCCCTGCCATCACTCGTCGTTCTTAAAAACTAAGAAACAAACAGACAGGCGCAGGTATTCTAGAGGTCAAGAAAGACAGGGACCTCCTGGGAAAGATATCCTGGTCCGGCAATGACAGAAGAAGAAGAAGAAAGAAGAAGAAGAAGAAAACGGAACGCCACCGGGAGTCATTGAGGTAAACCCACCAAAACACAAAGGCCATTTGCCTTCACTCGATCTCTTGGTTGCCTTGTTATTCCAATTTCCCCGGACCGGGGTTAGGACGTCGATGCTTTCATTAAATTATGGACGAAATCATGAATGATGGACCCCGGCCGAATTTCTGTCTATAGGAGGGGTATCGCCTGGACCGAAAGGGGTTCCCCCCGTCCCCAAAAAAGCTGTTAGGAGACAATTATGAGGGTAAATCCCATAATAAAAGAATGGTTTATTATTATTATTTATTATTATTGTTAATTATTATTTATTTAAAAAATGGAATGGCAGAATTCAACAGAAGTTGGATTTTCTTTGTAAACAATTACTTTCTTTCAATTCTCCTTATGATTTGCTTTTCTGGCACGCTGGTATTATAAAGCCAGCTGTCCAATGTTAATTCGTGCTGCTAGGTCGTCAACGGGAAATTTCGGGGGGCGGCGGGTTGGTGTTATCAAAAGCAAACTGGTTATCAGGGGACAGGCTGGGGTTCGTCAACAGGTATTTTACAGGTGTGTTTCGGTAGGTCGGGAAACAGGATAGACCCCTGACCGGAACTACGGCCTGTTCCCGAACCTTACGAAAAAAACCACACCTGTCTATAACCTAGTTGACGACCCCAGCCTAGTCCCTGATAACCAGTTTGCTTTTTGATTGAAACACCAGCCCGCCCGGAAATTTCCGTTGACGACTACAGGCACGATGGAAACACGTTGGACAGCTGCGTTTTATAATAAAACAAGCGTGCCAGGAAAAGAAAAGCAAATCATAAGGAGAACATTGAAAGAATCTTTGTGACAAAATCAACTTCTGTGAAATTCTGCCATTATTTTTAAATAAAACACTTGTTGAAAGTAAGGTTCTGTTTCTCAGCATACCACAAAATCTTATTATTATTATTGTTATTATTATTATCTCGAGAGAGAGAGAGAGAGAGAGATGAGGAGAGAGAAGGAGAGAGAGAGGAGAGAGGGAGGCATTTATGTAAAAAAGTGGAAAGACTTTAAACTTCAAATACTTGGTAATGATTTCGAAGTTCGACCTATCTCGTACCTGGTCGGGGACGCGTGGACGTACAAGCTTGATGGCAAATCCAACTCTTTCTAAAAAAAAAATTTTTTTTTCACCCGAAGCTTTAGATTCTTATGTTACCGGAATACATTAATTATAACGTGACAGTAACGGGGACGTGTTCTTTAAATACTATAGTATATATATATTATATGATATATCTATAATATCTATAAATTAATATATCTATATATAATTAATATATATAATAATACTATATCTATATACAAAACATATATTACGTAAACTGTTATATTAAAGGGTCTTTTTTTTTCTGGGGGGGGGGGGGGCCTAACATAAAATTAGGATTCACCGTAGTAGTTGGTGCCACAATCAAAACAGCATTAAACTAAAAAAAATACATACTAAGAAAAAAAGTCAAGAACATAGGTCAAAAATATGGACCTAAAGGGAAGAATGTTTTGTAGGCAATTTGTAGTTTCATTAAATAAAATTTCAAATAAATAAAATAAATAAAGTAAATAAATAAATTAAAATAAATAAATAAAGATAGATAAAATTAAATTAATATGTAATATATATAATCTATATATAGATAGGATAATGATTATTATAAATAAATATTAATAATTATGTAATATTATAGATAAATAATCGTTTATAATAATATTATAATATATATATATAAATATATATAATTAATTGTATATACTATAATATAAATTTTAAACATAATTATATATATAACTATACTATATTATTATTAATATTCTATATCTAATATATATATCTATAATGTATTATAGCATATGGCAATGCTATAACATTATAAAAAACTCCACAAATTCCCCAAAAGTAAGTAAAGTGGAACCACCACCACGAAATCAGAGGAAAAAATACTAAAAATTCTCAAGGTCAATGGCATAAAAACTACAAAAAAAAAAAAAAAAAAAGAAGTTAAAATGTGGACAGAAATATGGGCCCAGACATCCTTGAAAAAATGAGAACGACAACCAAACAAACTAAAAAAGAATAAAAAAAATAAAAAGGAGACGTGAAGGAAGCAGGCAAAATGGTCTTTGAGAGGAGAAGAGGAGAGAGGGGACGAGAGATGAAGGAGAGAACCGAGAGAGAGACCGAGAGAGAGAGAGCTCACAGACCAAATCGTCTTAATGTTGGACGAGAGATTTAAAAGTTGTTATTTCCGGGCCGGAGGCTCCAAAAGATTCCCGGGATACTTTGATGGGACTGATAATTGGGTGGTTAATGGCCCCCCCCTCCCCCCCACCCCCCCTCCCTCTCTCTCTCTTACTTCTCTCTCTCTTTCTCTCTCTCTCTCTTCCGGTTAGGTCTTACGGTGGAAATTTTTACAATTTTCTTTCTTCCCAACATAGTAATATAACCTTTCAAGTTGCCTTCCTCTCTTCTCTTTCTCCTTTTTTACAAAAAATTATTATAACTCACCCAAATTCCAGACAATCTAGTTTTTTCTGGAGAAAAAAAAAACAACAAAAAACTTTCTTTTTGATCAATTCCGCCTTCTTTGGAGAAATGGTGCCGCAATCACTTTGTACACCACCTTTCCCCCCCTAAAAAACCCCTCCCCCCCCTAAAAAAAAAAACCCTCCCCACCCAAAAAAAACAAAAACAATAATATGAATCAAAGCTAAGAGGGTGTGAATACTTTTTTCTTCCTGGGTGTACTCAAAAGAACTTTGGGGAAACTGACCTAATAATTGAAAACTTATACATGTAAAACTACGGAAAAAACAAAATAGGGAAATAATTTCAATATGAATAAAAATGGGACGTGGGGCAGATATGATAAAGAAGAGGGAAGGAAACAAAAATATGAAAAGATGGGCAAGGGACAGAGAAGGGCATGGGTCTTGCAAAACCCCATCTAAAAAGGATTGTATGCTATAAAAATAATAACCGGGAACATTTGGAGCTAACCATCTCTATAATGACTCTAAGATTATCATTATATACTCTATATAATACTATCTATATATATTATTATATATCTATATAATCTTATATAAATATATATATATACTATACTATATATTGCTGTGTTGTGTGTTGTAATGGCAACGCATATAAATTTAACGTTACGTATAATTCAATGAAAAACCAAAATGGGTAAAATACAAAATGGTAAAAAATACAAAGCTAAGGAGTGTTTTGTTATCAAATTACATATAGTTATGTTATGTCTAATACGAGTAATAAACAAGTTCAATACCACCATCAAACAAACTTCTTAAAAACTATTGTCTGAAAGGACGAAAGGGCAGGCAAGAATTCAGATATCCCAAAAAGGAAACTATGAAAAATAAAGAGAATTAAATAAGAAAAAAATACTCAAGGGAAAAAATTCCCATTCCAAAATAGGACTTAGGACTTTCTGAGAGACGGTAGACTTACAACTCCACTCTCTCTCTCTCTTCTATCTCCTCTAATCTTCCTCTCTCTCTCTCTACTCTCTCTCTACTCTTCCAAATCATTACTCATCCAAACAAAATTATTCTCTCTCACTTCTCTTTCCTTTTTTACAAAAATTCTATATTTATAGCCTTAAATCCTCTCTCTCTCTCTCTCTCTCTTGCAACAAACTTCTCGGAAGAGACCAATGACTTACTACCTCAACTTCTCTCTCTCTCTTCTCTCTCTCTACTCTCTCTCTCTCTCTATCTTTGCCCTAACAAAATTCCTCGAATGAGACCAATGACTTACTTACTTCCCAACTCCTCTCTCTCTCTTCTCTCTCTGCTCTCTCTCTCTCTCTCTGCACAAACTTCTCGAAGGGGACCAATGAACTTAATTACTCAATTCTCTCTCTCTCTCTCTTGCACAGCTTGCTGAAGGAGGACCAATGACTTACTACTCAGCCTCTTTCTTCTCTCTTATCTCTCCTCTCCTCTTCTTCTCTCTCTCTCTTCTCGGGGCACCGTTCCTGGGCAAAGCAAATTGAATTTACCTCACCTGACGGTGGTGGGAGTCCCTAACGGAAATGAATGAAGGAGAGAAGAGAGATCCCCCACAGTGCAACAACGGATTTCCTTTTGTTCCCGTCCCGTAGGGAATGAGTGCGCAGGGAAACAGCTCCAGGGAAATGGAAGGGCAGGGCTGTCTTACTTGAGAGGGAGAGATAGAGGATAGAGATGAGGATTGAGAGAGAAGAGGAGAGAAGGCCTACTTTTACATATGCAATAAATTAAAGGGGGACTTTATTTAATTATTTGTAAAGATTATTCTTTTATATTTTCCCCACCCTAAGGGTGATTGTAGGCTTGTATAGGTACTAGAAATAGATTGAGGAGAGAGGAAACGACTGACGAGAGAAGGAGAGAGAGAGAGAGAGTTCCTACTTTACATATGCAAATAAATTAAAACTTTTATTAATTAATTTAAAGATTATTCTTTTATATTTCACCCTAAGTTGATAGGCTTGTATAGGGTATGAGAGAGAGAGAGAGAGGAGGAACTGAGAGAGTGGAGAGATAGGATGAGAGTTGAGGAGACGAGATGAGAATGCCAAATTCTAGGACTACGAAGTTGTTTAATAACACAGGTCCTTGTACGCACGTATAAACCAAAATATCATCTTTCGGACCTCTCCTCCATCAAATTTGGTTGGACAAAAACGCACCCGACTGTTCCCTTCGCCCTTGCACACCCCCTCCCCACTCCCCCTCCCCCCACCCCCTTTCTCTTCTCTCTCTCTTCTCTCTTCTTCTCTCCTTCTTTCTCTCTCTCTCTCTCCTAACATAGGCCCTTAACTACCCAAGGACCCCTACCTATAGTATATTGCTACCTGCAATTTCAATAAATATCTTCCATGCTTACTAAGGTAATCCTCCTAATAATAAATAATAATAATAATAATAATTAATAATAATAAATAACTAATAAAACTTCTTATCAAATAAAAATTCCATAATGCCGCCAGCTTAAAGAGATCAACAAGAAATTGCCAAAACTGTTAAAGGCCACTTAGGCAGGTAAGGCCCGCCAACCTAGTGGACCCCTCACGCGGAGGCAAATTGTAGTCATAACTAACGGGTGTCTGCAGTAGTCGCTTCTGCCTTCCAACTGGGATCCCACGTTTTTTTAACCTTCAGAGAGAAGAGAGAGAGAGAAGAGAGAGAGAGGAGAGAGGAGAGAGAGGAGGAGAGAGAGAAGCGAATCTTTCATGTTCAAAAATAAGGTTCGTATGATGACAACCAACTACAGGCAGTGTGGGCGACTATGGATTTCCAATTTTGATCAAAGACTCCAGTCATTTAGGCAAATACGTCACGTGAGAGAGAGAGAAGAGAGAGAGAGAGAGAGACGATGCGAGAGGAGGAGAGAGAGAAAGAGAGAGAGAGATTTCGGCGCAAGGAAAGGCAAAAGACAAAACGCCACTGGAAAAAAAAGGGCGAAACTAAAAATATAAACCGAACTTAAAAAAAACAAAAAATAAGGCCTTAAATCAAAAAAACCACGATCCAACTGGTTAAGGTTAGTGGTTGGCAAGCAAACGTTCTTAAAAGCACATAACAGGCAGACAGATAGACAGGCAGACAGGGCAAGGACAGACAGACAGGCAAGGACAGGGAACAGGGCAGGATAGTTCAGACATACAGTAACAGTTAAGTTTTAAGTTTACTTGGTTCAAACTTGGAAAATTGTAACTGGAATACGAAACAACTCGGCTAGATGAGAGGGTTCTTGCCCAAACAAGTTGCTTGTAATGCTGATACCTTCGTACTGTTGGCAATGCAATGGCAGGTGTGTGTGTTTGTGTTTGTGGTTCGCTGTGTGTGTGGACGTCATCGTATGCCCACGTTGTTGTTCTAGCCCAGGACAAAAGGGACGTTGTTTGTTCATTTGGGGGAAAACCGATTTTTACTTGGGGGGAAAAAAATAACTTTGGAAAAAAAATCACTTGGGTACAAAATAAGGACTTGGGAAAAAAAATGACTTCGGGAAAAGATTACTTGGGTTAAAAACAATCCCACTTGGGAAAAAGCACTTAGAAAAAAAAAAAAGAAAATGACTTGGGAAAACAATTGACCATCCGAAAAATAATCACTTGGGAAACAAATGGACTTTCGAAATAATCCGCTCGGGAAAAAAAATGAACTGGAACCTTGGAAAACCAATGACTGGGGTAAAAAAATGGGAATGTAGGGTGGGAAACAATGGACGGCGGCAAAAAAATTTACTGGAAATAATCACCAGGAAAAAAAAAAGAAAAAAAAAAGACCTTGGGAGTGGAAACCGTTACTTTGGCAAAAAAAAATTGACTTATGGGGAAAACAATGACCCTTTTGAAAAACTGACTTAGGGGAAAAAAATTACCGTTGAAAAAAATCACCTTGGGAATAAAGAACTTAGGAAAAAAAATGAAGGAAAGGAAAATTACTTGGGGAAAAAACGAAACATAAGAATAAAATGACAGGAAAAAAAAATTATTACTTAGGGATAAATGGAAGAGGAAAAAAATGAATTAATTAAGGAAAATAAACCTCCTAGTTGAAAAAAAAATTACTTGTTGATTAATGACTTAGAAAAACACGGTGGCTCGGGGAAATTGACTTGAAAAAAAACTTAAGAAAAAACAAAATTACTAAGGGAAAAATGACTTAAAAATGGAACCTTAGGTAAAAGGACCATAGAATAAAAAGGACTTTGGGAAAAAAACATGACTTCGGGAAAAAAAAAAAAGGACTTGGAGTTAGGTGAAAAAGAGGACTTAGAAAAAACTTACTAAGGGAAACTAAGGAACTTTTAGGAACAAGTCGACTTAGAAAACAATGACTTTGGAAAAAAATACTTAGGTTAGCAAGGAGTTAAGAAGAATGATTTTGGGAAAAAAATCAGGACGGTTAGAAAACAAGGAGTCAGGGGAAGAAAGACTTATAAAATGAACTTAATTAAGGAAAAAAAACAGGGAAAAAAACGGAAAAATGCCTTAGGGCGAAAAATAGATAAGGGGAAAAATACTAATTAGAGAAAAGGGACTTCAGAAAACTGTTTCCTGTGCCTGAAGTTTAACGTTCACTCAAGCTATAGGACTTTGGAAACTGAATAATGAACAGAACCAACTCCTAAATAAGTGTTCGTGAAGAAAAAAAGTCATAAAATGCAATTACCCACCTTTTCAACGGAAATGTTCTGACAAACCAAGTTCATTTCGGTAGTTTGAAAACAGACCAGGCAGACAACACAAAAAACAGACTAGAAAATTAAACGTGGGGGACTGGTAGCTATATATCTATCGCTATATAAGACCTTTAACAGCCAAAAACATTAAGATATCTAAGCCTAAAAACCAATTCTCACTTTCACCTTTAACAGACAAATCAAAGGTTAAAAGGTGGGAGGACATTTAGCCCCAAACCCTCCATGCACAGCTTCAACCCACATCTTGCCCACCAACACAAACACACAGCAGACAAAGACGTACATGCAAACATGCAAACAAAGCAAGCAAGTCGAACTCGATCCTAAAACCAGGCATTCAACCTCACCCTTCATCTTGCATGCAAATGTCACGCGTTCCTGGGTGATATTTAAAGTCTTAGGGGTTCTTTTTCTTTCCATACCTTCCTACCTAACCTACTCCTCCCTCCCTTCCTTTAAGGGATTACCTCATACTCAACCTTTACCCCACTCTTCCTTTCCTCATCGGTTACCTCTGAATTCAATTCGAATTCCCCCGCTCTGCCAAACAAGGGAATCAGAGGAATTTTATTTCTCTGGGTTGGGGACTGGAAATTAATTTCTCGACATGATGTGGCTTCGGAATCCCCACCAATAAGCTGTAGGTCCCCGCTGCTGAGAAACAATTGGTTCCTAGCCACACGTTAAAAAAATGTCTAATTCCTTCGGGCCAAGCCCTAGGATAAGCTGGTTAATTCAGCCTGTGGGTCTGGTTAAACTGAGA
>NC_087203.1:116957394-116965706 GCF_015104395.2 Macrobrachium nipponense | reverse complement strand
GATATGCAGAGGTGTCAGCAAAAATTTCAAAGCATCAGCTCCGAAATTCTACTCAGAGATAATAACTGTAATTATTAGGCAAGAGGATTGCAGAAACGGAGAAAATTGCAGATTCAGACACAAAATGAATAATTATGATGAAGGAAGATCAAATATTATGGAAAAGTTGGATTTTTTAATGTCAGAATTTCTGGAAATGAAAAAAGAACAACATACCAGAACAGGAAAGAGACATGGGAAAATCCTTATTACTACAGTATTAAATGAAGGAGAAAACACGCAAACCATCATAGTGATGATGCGCAGGGTTTAGTTACGAGTAACAAAAACTCAAAAAGAAAAAGAGTACTTAGAAGAACTAACCCAAAATGAAAAGAAAATAGATATAATGAATATAAGTGAAACCTGGTATTCCCAAGAGACTGGGAATGATGATCAAATAAAAGGGTTCCAAACTTATAGATCAGATAGAAAAATAGAATCAAGGGGGAACCGCAATATATGGAAAGACAAAAAAACACGAAAAATATATGAGAAATATAGTAACTCAGAATGTGAACTAATAGCGGTAGAATTTGAATCTGAAAAATTGATGAACATAGTAATATATAGACTCCTCCAATACTAAAGAGTTTGACTTAATAATTGAAAATTGGATGATATATGTAGAAATCACAAGGACTGGACTATTCTCCTATCTGGTGACTTCAAACTTTTCCTTTCGTAGAATGGAAAGAACGAATAGGAGATTGTGGTTGTACTTATACATATAAAAAAGAGAGTAATAGTAGTGCAGAAGATAAGAGGCAATTTGAAAAAGCTATTAGATATGCTACTAGAATTACAACATTCAACAAAATAAATCACCTGCCAACAAGAAGGAAACTACTTTAGACCTAGTATTTGTGAACGAGATGAATTATGTTAAAGAAATAATAGTTTATAATGCGAATATTTCAGACCATAATGTCATAGAATTAACAGTTCATTCCAAAGCAAGTGAAAAATAGAGATAAGCAAGAAATGAAAAAGTGGGAAGGATATGGAAAATACAACTTCTACAGTAAAAATATAAAATGGTCAGCAAATTATGAAGAATTAAACAAAGATTGGGATAACATTTTCGTAAGTGATGACATAAGGGTAAATACGATATTATATAAAATATTGGAGAAAATAGTGGAAAAATATATACCGAAGAAGAAAGTAAACATCATTCATGCATACCAAGAGACAGAAGGATCTTGTTCCAGAAAATCAGAAAGTGGAAAAATGGTCTTGCAAAAGAAAAAAATGCATGGAAAGTTATAGAACTAAAAAGTAAGATAGAAAATGCAGAACAAAAGATTATACAATCAAAAGAAAATGAAAAACGGGACTTGGAAGAAAAAACCCATATTAAATATCAGCAAAACCCCAAGTTATTATACTCATATGCGAAGAAGATGAATAAAAGAAGAATAGAAATAGGCCCTCTGAGAATTGAAGGGAGATTAACGAATGAAAAAAAAGGAAATTTGCAACATACTGGCAGAAACGATATAAGAGAGAATTCACCCTAGAATAGATAATGAAGATAATGATATAGAAGTAAGGGATGAAAATAGTGAATAATTTAGCTGACATAGATATTAATGAAGCTGTAATTGTGCAGGTATTAATGAAATTAAAAATGGAGCTGCTGCAGGGCCTGATGGAATTCTGCTATTTTGTTAAAGAAAGTAGTTCATTCTATCGCAAAGCCACTTGCAATATTATTAAGACAAAGTGTAGATACAGGCAAGATTTATGATGAGCACAAATTAGCATATATTACCCCTACTTTCAAAAAGTGGATCAAGACTAGAGGCAAGTAATTATAGGCCTGTGAGTCTAACATCACATATTATGAAAGTGTATGAAAGGGTAATGAAGAAAAATATTATGAAACATTTAATAAAAAATAATTTGTTTAATAAAGGACAACATGGTTTCGTACCCGAAAAAAGAAAAATACACAAACCCACAACGTTAGTCCACCGTGAGAACATATTCAAAAATATGAAAAGCGGAAATGAAACAGATGTGGTTTATTTAGACTTTGCAAAAGCTTTTGATAAAGTAGACCATAATATATTAGCGAAGAAAATTAGAAAACACAATATCGTGGATAAAGTAGGAAGATGGTTAAAAGAATTTTTACACAACAGAAAACAGATAGTTATTGCAAACGACGAGAAATCGGATGAAGTCAAGGTAATATCCGGTGTGCGCAAGGTACGTGTTAGCTGCAATACTGTTTGTTATTATGATTGAAGACATAGACAATAATGTGAAGGATTCGGTAGTGAGTAGTTTCGCAGATGACACAAGAATAAGTAGAGAAATTACTTGTGATGAAGATAGGAACGCTCTACAAAGAGACCTTAACAAAGTATATGATTGGGCAGAGGTAAATAGGATGGTATTTAACTCTGATAAATTTGAATCAATAAATTATGGAGACAGAGAAAGAAAGCTATATGCATATAAGGGACCTAATAATGAGACCATCACAAATAAGAAGCAGTTAAAGACCTTGGTGTGATGATGAATAGGAACATGTTATGCAATGATCAAATAGCAACTCTGTTGGCAAAATGTAAAGCAAAAATGGGAATGTTGTTACGGCACTTCAAAACAAGAAAAGCTGAACACATGATTATGCTTTATAAAACATATGTTTCGTAGTCCACTTGATATTGTAATATGATATGGTACCCACACTATCAAAAGGATATTGCACAAATAAGAGTGTACAAAGGTCCTTTACAGCTAGAATAGAAGAAGTTAAGGACCCTAGACTACTGGGAAAGACTACAATTCTTAAAATTATATAGTCTAGAAAGGAGAAGAGAACGCTACATGATAATTCAGGCATGGAAACAGATAGAAGGAATAGCAGAAAATATCATGGAACTAAAAATATCAGAAAGAGCAAGCAGAGGTAGATTAATAGTGCCCAAAACTATACCAGGAAAAATAAGGAAAGCACACAGGACATTAATCCACTACGCACCAGCATCGATAATGCAGCGTCTATTCAATGCGTTGCCAGCTCATCTGAGGAATATATCAGGAGTGAGCGTAGAGTGTTTAAGAATAAGCTCGACAAATATCTAAACTGCATCCCAGACCATCCAAGATTGGAAGATGCAAAAATACCGGAAGATGTACTAGCAACTCTCGTAGACATTAGAGGTGCCTCACACTGAGGGACCTGGGGCAACCCGAACAAGATGTAAGGTCTGTAAGGTAAGGTCTCTCAAATCCAAAGAGCTACAGAAAAGAGGTTACACTGTTCTAGGTTGCAAAATTAGCAGAGATTTTGGCGCTTACCGGTGACATACACGATGTGTGTGTGTGTGTGTGAGAGAGAGAGAGAGAGAGAGAGAGAGAGAGGCTACATGAAATTAGTCCAGGAGAGACTTACTAACTATTGATATGTAACATCAAAGACGCTGCCAGTTTCTATATTCATTGAAACAAAAAAAAAATCATTGAAACTAAAAAAATTCATTAAAACAAAAATTCATTGAAACATAAAAAATAATCCATTGAAACAAAACAAAAATTCATTGAAACAAAAAAAATTCATTAAAACAAAATAATTTAAGAGGAATAAAGTTTAATTGGAAACATTTTATGTTTTTATTTCCAGTACCAAAATGAATATGCAGAGAGAGAGAGAGAGAGAGAGAGAGAGAGAGAGAGAGAGAGAGAGAGAGAGAGAGAGAGAGAGAGAGAGAGAGAGAGAGAGAGAGAGAAAAGGAACTTACAAACTATTAATATGTAACATCAAAAACACTGTCAGTTTCTGTATTCATTGAGAGAGAGAGAGAGAGAGAGAGAGAGAGAGAGAGAGAGAGAGAGAGAGAGAGAGAAAAGAAACTTACAAACTATTAATATGTAACATCAAAAACACTGCCAGTTTCTGTATTCATTGAGAGAGAGAGAGAGGAGAGAGAGAGAGAGAGAGAGAGAGAGAGAGAGAGAAATTAACAAAGAGAAGAAACTTACAAACTATTAATATGTAACATCAAAAACACTGCCAGTTATGTATTCACTGATGAGAGAGAGAGAGAGAGAGAGAGAGAGAGAGAGAGCCCAGGAGAGACGTACAAAACCATGCAAAGTAAAAAATCCCGCTAATATCTGTAAATTTTACTAAGGCAAAATGCCTTAGCAACCCCTGGCAGCAGTCCGAGGCATAGCTTCTCAAACAATTCGCAACTCACGAAAGTCTAGATGTCATCCCAAATCTCAATATCGAAAAACAATAAGACATAAATCTTGTCCCCGGAACTCCTGGACAAAATTCCTGATGCCTCTTGACGAATTCCCAAATTTTCAATTCCTAAATTCTAACATTTCCAAATTCTTAGATTCTCAAATCCTCGAATTCCGACATTATCACATTTTTATGCATTCGCGAATTTTCAAATTCCCAAATTCTAGAATTCTCAGATTTACAAATTCTCAAGTTTTCGAATTCCCAAATTCTCAAATTTATATACTCCCCAATTTTCGAATTCCCTAATTCTAGAATTATCAGATTTAACCAATCTTAGGTTTTTGATTTCCAAAATTCCAGAATTCCCTCATTCTCAAATTTTCACATGCCTAATTTCCAAAATTTCCAAATTCTCAAGTTGGCAAATTCTCGCATTCCTATGTTCTCAAATCCCATAATTCTCATAACCTCAAATCCTCAAATTCTCAAGATCTCGCATTCCCATATCCACTAATTCCCAAATTTGAAATTCCAAATTGTCTAATTCCCAATGTCTAAAGTTCTCAGATTCCTAAACTACCAAATTTTCTAAATCGCAAATTCCCAAAGTGTAAAATTTTCAAACTCCCTCAAATTCCAAAATTCTCAAGCCCCCAAATTCCTATATTCTCATATCTCAAAACTCAAAATCCTTTTCCTCAAATATATATATATATATATATGATATATATATATATATATATATGTATATATATATATATATATATATATATATATATATATATATATATATATATATATATATATATATATATATGTAATGAGACACATCCTATACTTCCCCAGCTCAATGTCAAAAGATTGTAAGGCAATCTAAACAGATGATTGCCGCATTTTTCGTGTAATCTTGCTAACTACAGTGGTAGCCGACACTGGATCTTTCAGAGCACAAGACAACATATGTTGCATCCTTAGAGTTTTTTACCCTGGAATGTGAGAGGAAACGAAATTCTAATCCCATTTGAAGGACGCGGTTATAAAATGAGTTATTTTTACATTCTAAAAGCGAGTAACGACAGCTAAAAATAAGTGGCAAAAGTAATGAGAGTAATTGCTAGATAGTCTGTGTTGATGGCCTTAGAGTCTGAATCCTTTCAAGTTTCAAAAAGACGATTAATTCGTTGAAATATATTAAACGATTTGACATTGTCCTGAAGACCAGATATTTATAGAGAGCTTTCGTATTGCAGTAGATGCAAATATGAATATTATTAAGAGGCAAAGGGGCTTTCATGGTGAAAAACATCGTTTATATTATGTCAGTATAATGCTCACAATTGCTTCCAATGTTGCTGTGGAAATGTATACGATGGTACAAAAGCAGAAGTATAATTGAAATGGTTATTACTGAGGGATCTGTACTTCCCTTCTAAACAGACAAATTTATATACAGTACTGATTAGTTCTCCATCTCTGAGTGGTTCTGTACAGTGCTTCAAAAGAAAGCCAACACCTGGTTTCATTTACTGTATAGTCCATGGCATAATACCCTTTCATCTGATGTCTAGGCCAGTCCCTTACGACGCTCCTGGTTGGTTGTTGATAAGCCAATCACAGGGCTGGAAACTCACATAGGCAGGATGTATATTACACCTTTCCTGAGGGATAATTTTGAACGCTCTCGAGAGACAGAGTTTCCAGCCCTGTGATTGGCTTATCAGCAGCCAATCAGGAACGCCGTAAGCGACGGGCCTACACAGCAGATGCATGCTTGATGTGAATCTACTATAGTGCGGAGGAGTGCCTGGAGTGAAAGAGAATGGACAGGGCCTTCTGAAGCTCAATTCAGGAAGCGATCTGATATTCTACTGTGGCACAGATTCAGAAGGATAGATGAATGAGATTTAGGAACAGCCCGAGAACTGGGACCCTGAGATGAACTTACTACAAACGAACCATTGATTATATTCACAGCTTCCTTTTCATTAAAAATACAGCTGCAATCCACAATGATATGGAAGGATTCACTGGCAACCCTCAGTTGGTGAAGCACGCGTTACAGTATAAACATCACTAGTGCCACAACGTTACGTCAGACTAGTAAGTTCTGGAAGAAACTGGTTTTCGTTACTAAACGTCAACAGGTAAATGCTTCTGATGTTAATCAGTCCAACCAAGCTACTCCCATTTAACCAGTTTCCAATGTTTCCTGAAGTCTGAATGTGATTATGAGATCCAAGCCAATACCTCCTCCTGTTGTCACATCAAGAGACAGAGAATCGAGTCACTTGTGTTTTATTCTTTTCTTTAAATCTTCAGCTGGAACCTCTTCTGGACTATGTCAATACACTTTATAAACCAAAGAGGGAGATCAGCCTGCAAAGAGAGAGAGAAAGAGAGGAGAGAGAGAGAGAGAGAGAGAGAGAGAGAGAGAGAGAGAGAGAGAGAGAGGGGGGGGAGGAACTGATAAATAGACATGAGGG
This sequence comes from Macrobrachium nipponense, assembly GCF_015104395.2. Classification (NCBI taxonomy): domain Eukaryota; kingdom Metazoa; phylum Arthropoda; class Malacostraca; order Decapoda; family Palaemonidae; genus Macrobrachium; species Macrobrachium nipponense. The sequence goes on along the minus strand of NC_087203.1, from coordinate 116,958,971 downwards.
AATGGAAAATCAAACCTATACAACCGAAATTCGGTAGACGTCAGTAAAAAGCACGAACGAACTGTCCTAGAACCGTTCTACACCACAATTCCGCATCATAATTTTCATTATGTCATTTTACAGGACTGCATCGTATTACAGTCTTATCTTAGCTGCACATTGGTGTAAAATAATCACCCATCTATTTCCTAACCCAATAAAGTGAGCACAGATCCAGCATTTGGGATTATGCATCAGTACAAAAGCGACAGATGAGTCAGATGACTCATATAACGATGAGAAGTGATTGTACGACACTAAGCAATGCCAGATTGAAGTGAAAGTGAAAGTAGAAGGCAGTTTTAGTCAGTTTGGAAGGGCTTACCTTGATAAAAAAAACGACTATAGTAACGTATAAATATGTAAATATGGATTACTGCTAAGCCTTCTGTGTTGTGGCTTATAAATCATCTTCAAATATAAAATCAGAAACAGGTTTTGCTTTCTCAAAATTACCTGGTCCAGTGTTCAAAATATTAAGAGCAGACATAAAAGCAAAAAGTAGAAGGCACCTCATAAGATTTGAGATCACCATCATATCCTATTATTATTATTATTATTATTATTATTATTATTATTATTATTATTATATTATTATTATTATTATTATTATTACTCAGAAGATAAGCCCTGCTCATATAGAACAAGCTCACCAAAGGGGCCCACTGACTTGAAATTCAAGCATCCAAAGAATATGGCTTTCATCTGGAAGAAGTTACAGAAGATGATAAAGAATGCAGAAAGAAGTGATCAATTATTGAGAAAAAAATACGAAAGATGAATGAACAAATTAATAAATAAATGTATAAAAATGTAAATAAATGATCCAAATACAAGGTGACAGAAGATGGTAAAGATTACAGAAAGAAGAGATCAGTTAATAGAAAAGAAAAAGAAAGATGAATTATTAATTAATAAATAAATATATGAAAATTTAAATAAATGATCAAAATGCAAGGTGGCGGAAGACGATAAAGATTACAGAAAGAAGAGATCAGTTATTAGAAAAGAAAAAGAAGGATGAATTAATAAATTTATGATAAATTAATAAATAAATAAATATATGAAAATTTAAATAAATGATCAAAATACAAGGGCGAATTGTTTTAGGGTAGGTAGTACCTTGAACTTTTGACGAGGTTCTGATTGCTGTGGCCCAAAAAAGAGAGAGCTACATTATCCTTGCAGGAAATTATATAAATTATATATGAGAGCTAAAGCCCAATTAGCAGCAGATCGATCTCAGCACTGGTCTCTTGCCAAAGTTACCAGTGGAGTCTAGTTTAAAGTTTTGGTGATTCTACTCCTAAGTTATAGTCAAAGTCTTCTAGCCATCTGCCTTGAATTGTTAATCATGTCTGTCTCAGAAGTTTAACCATGGTGAGTGTTCAAACAAGTGTAGGTCGAGTCTGTGTGTGTGTGTGTGTGTGTGTATACTCATCCTGGTACTGGAAATGACAACAGATGATCGTAACTTTTTACACCTATAACAGAGCGAAATATTAATTCGGATAGGGTTACCTAGAGAAAATGCGCAA
>NC_087203.1:116929894-116952394 GCF_015104395.2 Macrobrachium nipponense | reverse complement strand
CTTCTCCATTTTTTTATTTTTTCCCCTCTCTTTTTCTCTTCAACTCGGTGTACCATGGTATTGTGACATCAATGAGTGATACTTCTTTTTGACTTTGTCAATCAACGTCACGTCTGGTCCTGTTTGCACGTATCACCCTATCCGTTCTGATACCATAGTCCCAGAGGATCTTGCCTGATCGTTTTCTATCACTCCCTCCAGGTTGGTTGGTGCTCGTACCCACTTATTACGCGAAAGGTAGACTGATGTTTCTTGCACAGGCTCCAGTGGAGGGCTTTTGCACTGAATCATGCCTCTTTTTGTACTGGGTTCTGTGCAAGTGCCGGACATTCGCTTGCTATGTGGTTTATGGTTTCATTTTTCGTATTGCACTTCCTACATATGGGAGAGATGATATTTCCGTCTATCGTTCTTTGAACAAATATCTGGTTCTTAGGGCCTGATCTTGTGCCGCTGTTATCATTCCTTCAGTTTCCTTCTTTAGCTCTCCCCTCTGTAGCCATTGCCATGTGTCATCGCTGGCTAGTTCTTTAGTCTGTTTCTCATGTATTGTCCGTGCATTGGTTGTTGTGCCAGTCCTCTGTTTTTTGTCTGTCATTCTCCTGTCTCTGTATATTTCTGGGTCTTCGTCTACTTTTATTAGTCCTTTCTTCCCATGCACTCTTTAGCCACTCATCTTCACTGGTTTTCAGATATTGCCTCCATGCTCTGTTCTCGATGTTTGACGCAGTCCTCTATACTTAGTAGTCCTCTTCCTCCTTCCTTTCGTGTTATGTATAGTCTGTCCGTATTTGCTCTTGGGTGTAGTGCTTTGTGTATTGTCATATGTTTCCTGGTTTTCTCGATCTATGCTGCGGAGTTCTGCCTTCGTCCATTCCACTATTCCTGCGCTGTATCTGATTACTGGCACTGCCAAGTGTTTATGGCTTTTATCATATTTCCGGCGTTGAGTTTTGACTTGAGTATCGCCTTAAGTCTCTGCAGTATATTTTCCTGATCGTGTCCTTCATCTCTTGGTGTTTTATATCCCCTCCTTCCATTATTCCCAGGTATTTGTATCCTGTCTCATCTATGTGTTTGATGTTGCTCCCATCTGGTAGCTTTATCCCTTCAGTTCTCGTTACTTTGCCTTTTTGTATGTTGACTAAGGCTCATTTTTCTATTCCAAACTCATCCTGATGTCCCCAGATACAATCCTTACAGTCTGGATTAGGATATCTATTTCCTTGATGCTCTTACCATACAACTTGATGTCGTCCATGAGCATCAGATGGTTAATTCTGGTTATTATTATTATTATTATTATTATTATTATTATTATTATTATGATTATATTATATTATTATTATTTTTCTAAATCAGATTTTATTTGTTGCTATTTTAATTATTATTATTAATATTTTTGGTCTATCACAATCCTCCAATTCGACTGGGTGGTATTATAGTGGTGGGGTTCCGGGTTGTATCCCCACATTATAAATACCACCCAGTCGAATTGGAGGACGTGACAGACCAAAAAATAAATTATTATTATTGTCTATTATTATTATTATAATTATTATTATTATTATTATATTATTTTTTTTTTTTTTTTTTTTTTTTGCTCTATCACAGTCCTCCAATTCGGCTGGGTGGTATTTATAGTGTGGGGTTCCGGGTTGCATCCTGCCTCCTTAGGAGTCCATCACTTTTCTTACTATGTGTGCCGTTTCTAGATCACAAACTCTTCTGCATGAACCTGGAGCTACTTCAGCCTCTAGATTTTTCTAGATTCCTTTTCAGGGATCTTGGGATCGTGCCTAGTGCTCTATGATTATGGGTACGATTTCCACTGGCATATCCCATATCCTTCTTATTCTATTTTCAGATCTTGATACTTTATCAATTTTTTCCCTCTCTTTCTCTTCAACTCTGGTGTCCCATGGTATTGCGACATCAATGAGTGATACTTTCTTCTTGACTTTGTCAATCAACGTCACGTCTGGTCTATTTGCACGTATCACCCTATCCGTTCTGATACCATAGTCCAGAGGATCTTGCCTGATCGTTTTCTATCACCTTCCCCTCAGGTTTGGTGCTCGTACCACTTATTACTGCAAGGGGTAGCTGATGTTTCTTGCAACAGGCTCCAGTGGAGGGCTTTTGCCACTGAATCATGCCTCTTTTTGTACTGGTTCTGTGCAAGTGCCGGGGCATTCACTTGCTATGTGGTTTATGGTTTCATTTTCGTATTGCACTTCCTACATATGGGAGAGATGTTATTCCCGTCTATCGTACTTTGAACATATCTGTTCTTAGGGCCTGATCTTGTGCCGCTGTTATCATTCCTTCAGTTTCCTTCTTAGCTCTCCCCTCTGTAGCCATTGCCAATTGTCATCGCTGGCTAGTTCTTTAGTCTGTCTCATGTATTGTCCGTGCATTGGTTTGTTGTGCCGTCTCTGTTCTTTCTGTCTTTCTCCTGTCTCTGTATATTTCTGGGTCTTCGTCTACTTTTATTAGTCCTTCTTCCCATGCACTCTTTAGCCACTCGTCTTCACTGGTTTTCAGATATTGCCACCAGTGCTCTGTTTTCAATGTTGACGCAGTCCTCTATACTTAGTAGTCCTCTCCCTCCTTCCTTTCGTGTTATGTATAGTCTGTCCGTATTTGCTCTTGGGATGTAATGCTTTGTGTATTGTCATTTGTTTCCATGGCTGGTTTTCTGATCATATGCTGCGGAGTTCTGCCTTCGTCCATTCCACTATCCTGCGCTGTATCTGATTACTGGCACTGCCCATGTGTTTATTTATGGCTTTTATCATATTCCGGGCGTTGAGTTTTGACTTGAGTATCGCCTTGATCTCTGCATATATTCTTTCCTGATCGTGTCCTTCATCTCTTGGTGTTTTATAATCTCTCTCCTTCCATTATTCCCAGGTATTTGTATCCTGTCTCATCTATGTGTTTGATGTTGCTCCCATCTGGTAGGGGGAGCTTTATCCCTTCAGTTCTCGTTACTTTGCCTTTTGTATGTTGACTAAGGCGCATTTTTCTATTCCAAACTCCATTCTGATGTCCCCAGATACAATCCTTACAGTCTGGATTAGGGTATCTATTTCCTTGATGCTCTTACCATACAGCTTGATGTCGTCCATGAACATCAGATGGTTGATTTGTTGCCTCTTTTCTTGAGTTGGTACCCGGCATCCATCTTCTGTAGTACTTTTGACATGGGAATCATGGCTACTACGAAGAGTAGTGGGGACAGTGAGTCGCCCTGGAAGATCCCTCTCCTGATAACCTAACCTCGGCTAGTCTTATTCCAGAGCTTGTAAGTATTGTATTCCAGTTGCGCATTGTATTTTTGAGGAAGCTGATGGTATTTTCTCTGCCCCATATATTTTCAGGCACTTTATTAGCCATGTGTGTGGTATCATGTCGAAGGCTTTCTTATAGTCTATCCATGCATGCTTAGGTTGGTTTTAATTCTCCTACGTTTTTCATTACCATTTTGTCTATCAGGAGCTGGTCCTTTTGTGCCCCTACACTTCCTTCTGCAGCCTTCTGTTGGTAGGGGATGTGTTTGTTCTCTCCTCTAGGTAGTTGTATAGCCTTTCACTGATGAGTACCTATTAGTAACTTCCACATTATTGTAGGCAGGTCGGTGATAGGCCTGTAGTTACTGGCTATATTTCCCTTACTCTTGTCTTTTTGTACTAAGGATGTTCTTCCTGTGGTCATCCATTTGGGTGCTTGGTGATTTGAGATACAATGCTGGAGTTGTTCTGCTATTCGTGGGTGTAGGGCCTTGAAGTTTTTGAGCCAGTATCCATGGACTTCATCGGGACCTGGAGTTTTCCAGTTGGCATTTTCTTTATTATTATTATTATTATTATTATTATTATTATTATTATTATTATTATTATTATATTATTATTATTATTATTATTATTATTATTATTATCATATATAACTGCCTTTAGAACGCGATATAAATCAGAAAACTGTTAATATCCTCAACATTATTATTATTTTTAGTTTACCCCCTCAGAACCAGCCATTAAAAATCAAGCATTTATTTGCAATTCTCCTGCCGTGACAGGTGTTTGCAACACGAATCAACCATTCCCTGTCAGGGCACCACAAATCACTGCGCTCAAAGACTCCACCCGTGTGTGTAAATAATATCTCTAAGCTGGACCCAGGTATAAAAATGATTCCGATAGCAACTGCGTTTTTGACAGGAAGCATTTGTACCCAAGGCACTTAACGCCCAGGTTTGAAGGGAGATAAAAAAAAAAAAGATGGACCTACGTAATATGTATATCTAAATATATATATATATATATATATATATTATATATCTATATATATATAGATATATAATATATGTATGTGCGTGTGTGTGTACATAGATAAATGTGTAAATATATAAGTGTTAAGTGTTCCATTTTAAGGCTAAAAAGACTTATATATATATGTATATGATGTATATATATATATATATGATATATATATATATATATATATATATATATATATATATATATATATATATGTGTGTGGTGTGTGTGTGTGTGTATACATATATATATATATATATTATATATATATATATATAATATATATACATAGACATATATAATAAAAACAACTCATACCAAAATAAAAATTAAAATACAAATTGTGATAAAAATATAAAATTTAAAAAAAACCTACACTTGAATACAAGAAGAGGAGACACACCTACTACTATATGTCCAACGAGAAAAAAAAATCGAGCATCTAACAAGGACGCTTTGGGTCCACAGAAATCTCACGACAGAATAATCACATTTTACGTTTACATTTATTTACAAGTTCTCGTCCATCAGAGAATTCAGGGTTCGAAAGTTTGACCCCTGCTCTGAAGCAGAGACCGAGATGGGGATCTATTCTCCTCCTCGGGAACTCCAGTTAGCATTCGACTCGAGTCTCAAGGTCGCATCTGGGGCTATGAAATTGTTCATCACACAAGAGGTCGTTACTGGGTCGAGTCTTTCTCTAACAAGGATTTGATGATGGAAAATTTCGTAAATTCATCATAATTTTGTAAATTCACAAAAATATTTATATATTGTTTATCACACAAGAGGTCGTAACTGGATTGAGTCTTTCTTTAACAAGGATTTGACGATGGATATTTTGAAATTCATAATTTTGTAAATTCACAATTTTGTAACTTCATAATTTCGTAAATTCACAATTTAGTAAATTCATAACTTTGTAAATTCATAATTTTGAAAATTCATAATATTTTGTAAATTCATAATTTTGGATATTCACAGTTTTGTAAATTCACAAAAATATTTATATTAAGTTCTTTTTGTTTGTGTTTTGTTCCAGAGTCGATACGAAGTTTCGGAAAGAATAACACGAAGAGAGAAATTCCTACTTCAGGCAATTCTGCAAGGTATAACTTCGCGAAAGTAATTATATTTAGGTTATTTTATTAACGTTTTGTTTCTGAATTGAATACGAAACTTCCAAACTAATATTAATAAGAAAACATCCATCTTCAGATTCAAGATCAAAAGGCACTTACCAGATAAGCAACGAAAATGAATTTGGCACAGTTCAGTCCAGCGATTATTCCTTCCTAGGTGGAATTAGTCTTGATAAAAAAAAAAAAAAAAAAAAAAAAACGCCAGATGCGTGAAGGATACGCACGTCAACTTTCTTAAAGTGGAAAAACACACACACACACATACACACACACACACACACACATAAAACACAGAATGAATGGATACCGGGAAACCAAAGTTAATTGTGTACGTACGTCAGTTTTCCTAGTGGGAAAAACACAAACGAAAAACACATGAAAAAAAAAAAACACAGAATTAATGGATTCCGGGAAATCAAGGCTAATGACGCTCTTAATGGCTGTTTTTGGAAAAATTTTGGTAAACGCTTCCTCGGCTCATCCTAAAAAATATAAAAATAAAATAAAATAATTTATACAAAAGACACTCTACATTCCTGGTGTGAGTGGAGTCTTCCGAGAATTATTATTATCATTATTATTATTATTATTGGAAGAATAAAATAAAACGATAATAAAATTAGAGAAAATAAAACAAAAATAAAAATCAAGAAATATCAAACTAAACGAAGTGTGCATGATTAAAATAGAAAGAAAAAGGACATGAAATGGAATAATAAAAAAAAAGTGTAAAAGTTGAATTAAAAATAGAAAATGTAAAAAATAAAAATAAAAATAAAAATTAAAAACGAATGTAAAATAAGATTATTATTATTATATTATCATATTCCTCGTCCTCCCCCTCCAACTCCTCCCCTTCTCCTCCTCTCCCCTCCCCTTCCCCCTCCCCCTCCTCATCCTAGTGAATGCACGTAGTAGTAGGATTCTTGACATCAATATACCATTTTGCTGGCCTTCGAGAAAGAAAACATCCTTATATATTTATATAAATATATATATATTTATAAATAAAATTTCTAAGAAAATTATCAACCGATTCACTCAAGGATTGCAGGGCCAAAAACAGCTCTCAAATTATCAGTATAATGATTTGGATTCCTTAAAAACCAAGTTTAAAAAGAGACGAGGAGGACGTCTCAATTATATAATGTTTTTACTCTGAAATACAATACTCTCGAGTATTTAAGAGTCATTTTGCTGTTTTCTGAAATTTAACAAAGCGGTATACATTTCTATCTACGGTCTTGTACTATGTGTGTTGCGAAGTGGAATATATAATGTATTTATGAATGCTTGAAATGAAGTACATGTATAAGTATATACATACACACACACACACACACACACACACACATATATATAAATATAATATAAATTATATATATATATATATATATATATATATAATATAGGTATATATATATATCATTCGAGCTACAAATGTCCTTTAATATCTAAATTCAATCTACCTTCGGAATTTGATATATTTTCATATATGTACCGAAGGGGAATTTTTCAGTTGATAATAATTTCGTCCCCCCATGGGATCGAACCACCGTCTAAGTGGACGAGAACGAAATCAGGACAGACAGTGACGCTATCCAATCAGCCAACAGAGATGCTCTGTAGCTCGAATGATATATAAATGAATCACGGTTCGATGTGATAATTACTTCATATATTAGATATATATATAATATATATATATATATATATATATTCAATAATTTATATATATACCATAGATATATATATATAATATATAATATATATATTATATATTATATATATGTATATATATATGTATATAGATAATATATATATTATATATATTATATGATATCTATATAATTAATAATTAATATATAGATATATATTATATCTATATATCCTATATATATATGATATATATATATATATATCATATATATAGAATATATATATATATATATATATTATATATATATATATATCTAATTATATATTATTATATATATTATATATATATATCTATATATTAGATATATATGATATATATATTATATATATAATATATATATATATATACTATATATATATATATATATACGTAAGATATTATCTATATATATATATATATATAATATAATATATATATTATATATATATCTATATATATATATATATATATATATATATATATATTATATATATATATATATATATACAAAAACGAATATCTCAATATTATGTACAAGGAATGTTACGAAGCCTTCCCCCCTTGACAAAAAGAACATTAATATTCCGTAAGCCAACAGATTTTCAGAAAAATCCCCCATAAGCTACATCGTACGAAGAAAAAAAATTCACTTATCAATAAACAAACGCCATAAATCTTACAAACTAAAATGTAAACAAGATAAGACCCACGCCTAATTGAGCGCATGGCGGGAATATCAATCATATTTTAGAGACTCCTGGACAATAACAATTTGTCTTATTTAGCCGAGAGATAATAAACTGTCCCATTAAGCTGATAATTAAAAAAACAAACCTTAGTCATTTCAGATCATAGGAACATTTTGCTCCTTATATATAACATCCACATTTAGCATGACAGGTCAGCAGGGGTCAAAATTTCTCACTGGGACTGGATTATGAAATTTTGGCCTAAGGCCAAGCGCTGACAGGGAAATTGAGTGTATAGGAGGTTATAATACGAGGAAAACCTTCTGCAACTAATAGGTCAGGGTTGTAGAAAGTAAGATGGAAGGAAGAGAAGTACGGTAAGAAAAATGAAAGGGGTTGCAGCTAGCGGCCCAAGGAACGCCACAAAGATCCTTACTAGAAGTAATACCTACACAGTTTCACAACCAGAAGTCCACTGACGCCTCTCTCTACCCTCCTTCGGGATCAACAACCCCTGAATGAATGTTTAGGCGACGTCCCGAACGCTATTAACCGATAGGGCGCGTCACAGATGATGAATATTCTTAGGCTTTCTTTTGGCGTTCTGTCCCCCTAAAGGGGCTAGACGCTATAGGCCTATAGATCATTGAGACAAGGGAAGGATGAATAGTCGGATATACAGGAGCCTTTCACTTCGGAGAGCGTATCTTTATATAATTGTATAGGCATATACCGAATACTTTCACTTACGTACGGTGATTGAGGAATTATGTTTATAAAATTGAATGCTGAGAGAGAGAGAGAGAGAGAGAGAGAGAGAGAGAGAGAGAGAGAGAGGATCATGCAAGGTGTTTCCGCCTTTCCCTCAACAAAAGATAAGCACCTTCTTCTTCTTCCTTAACGGGAGAAGAACAGCAGCTTCTATAGGCCTTTCCACACTCCCTTTGGAGAGAAGGCTTATCGGCCTAACGGAAAATGAACATTTTCAACATGAGGTTGCAAAAACAACATTTTTACGTTAGCTGTAAACAGTTAAAAGCAGTTAGTGGCTTTCTGGTGCCGACTGCAAACAGCTCAAAGCAGTTAGTGGCTCTGGTGTATGCCAGTTTCATGGCCCGCCGTGGCCGCGGCTCATACAGCATTATACTGAGACCGCCGAAAGAGAAATTTATTTTCAGTAGCCTTGATTATACGATATACAGAAAACTCGATTGCGCCGAAGAAACCTCGGCGTATTTTTTACTTGTTGGTAATGCCTACAGTGCACTACGTGAGGTGTACTGAATGCACTAACACCCTGTGGGGAAGAGGGCAATTAGGGATTACCCAATTACAAGTGTGTCCATAAAGTCCCAGTACCATTACAAGTTATTGCTTGTAATGGTACTGGGACTTTATGGACACCCTGTATAACTAAATTCAACCAGTGCTAAAGTCTTAGTAATTGACAGGCAATCAGAAAGGGAAAAAAATCCGTTTCAGGCCCGTTTCTAAGCCCTCACGTGGAGGCAATGAGTGCAACAACAGGAGGACACATCATATAATATGATTTAGTGAATCAGGAGGCTTCAGGGAGAGCTGATGTTGCTAGGAGGCAACCATAGGCCTAAGCCTCTCCATACACGATCTCCCGGTAGGCAGAAACAAATGTATATTCTAGACCTAGTCAGATGTTTTGCAAAATCTATCAACTAAAATAATATTTTGCAAATAATAGAGTTCCACGTTTTGTTGACAGTTGGGCTATTAAATGACCTAAATAAAAAAAATATGCTAGTTTCTAAAATATTTTGGTTACCAACGTCCTGAAAAAGCTCTGGTTCCCACGAGCCACGAACTTCGAGAGAGAGAGAGAAAAAACACACATTTCCTCTGACGTAAAAGTCTTTTCTCTCATCTGATTCGAAATGCAGAGGGCGTCCACATCTCCATTACGAGTGTAACGAAGGGGGCCCCTTTCGGCCCTTCCTCTGAGGGACGCCATTGTGCGCCAAGCCACCGAATGACGTCAGAGGGACTTCGTCAGTGACGGCCTCCTCGTCTTTTTTTTTTTAGTCTAATAATCTCCGCCGTCCGTCTTCCGGACTTTCTTTTGGACTTTCCCGCCGAAGGCGTTCTCCACTGGGTCTCCTCCTGAATGGGGTATAAGAGCTGGGTATAGGCGTGATGAATGTGGGAGGAGGGTATAGGTGACGTACTAGGTAGGCCTAGGGCGTGATGATGATTCACGGTACCGCACCGGAGGAGGAGGAGGAGGAGGAGGAGGAGGAGGGAGTTGTGGTGGCAGGATGGCAGAGGCTCAGGAGGGAGACCACCAACAAGAAGGCTTCTCATGCGGGAGAAGAAGACGAAGAAGAAGGAGAAGAAAAAGAAGAGGAGGAGGAGGAGGAGGAGGAGGAGGAGGAGGAGGAGGATGAGGATGAGGAGGAAGATGCAGGAAGCGACGAAGGAGGAAAGGAAACAGTAAGGGTCTTGTGTTACAGCTGAAATCTGAATAGACTGTCTAATGTAACATCCTCTCTCTCTCTCTCTCTCTCTCTCTCTCTCTCTCTCTCTCTCTCTCGTTCGAAGGTTGCCGGGATATTAGGTAAGAATCATAACTTTATTTCTTGAAAAACTCTCCCTCTCTCTCTCTCTCTCTCTCTCTCTCTCTCAAAATACAAAATGACTTGTCATTGTCATTCACTCTAATGGCGTTTAATCTATGGACATTCACGCGGTGCACTGTAGGCATTAGTTGAAGTTCTCGCAGTGTCCCTTTTGGCCTCTGGCTAAAGCAGCCTCTGTCATCATTCCTTTTACTGTACTTCCGTGTTCGTAGTCTCATTCTTCCATCTGACTTTCCACTCTCTCTCTTAACAATTATTACATATCGTAATTGCGAGGCTTTCCTCCTGTTGGGTTGAATGACCTTTGGCCTAAATTCTATATTCTAATTCCAACCTTTGATTTCAGCCTTTGGAACAGCTTCCTGCATCCCTCGTTCTATATTCCAATTCCACCTCTGATTCTAACCTACGGAACAGCTTCCAGCATCCCTGGTATTATATTCCAATTCCAGTTCCAACCTTTTGGAACGGCTTTCTGCATATCTCGTTCTGTATTCCAAATCCAGTTCTAGACTTTGGAATTGATTCCTGCATCCATTGTTCTAGATTACAATTCTAGTTCTAATTCTAACCTCTGGAACTGATTCCTGCATCCCTCGTTCTATATTCCAATTCCAGTTCTAACCTGGAACTGCTTCCTGCATCCCTAGTTCTATATTCCAGTTCCAGTTCTGACCTCTGGAAATGCTCCCTGCATTCCTTGTTTTATATTTTAATTCCAATTCTTACCTGGAACTGCTCACTGCATTCCTCGTTCTATAGTCCAATTCCAATTCTAACCAAGAATTGCTTCCTGCATCCCTCGTTCTATATTCCAATTCCAGTTCTGACCTCTGGAACTGCTTCCTGCATCCTTCGTTCTATATTCCAATTCCAGTTCTAACTTGGAACCGCTTCCTGCATCCCTCGTTCTATATTGCAATTTCAGTTCTAATCTGAAACTGTTTCCTGCATCCCTCGTTTCATATTGCAATTCCAATTCTAACCTGGAATCGCTTTCTGCATCCTTCGTTATATATTCCAGTTCCAGCTCTAACCTCTAGAACTGCTCCCTGCCTCACTCGTCGTTCTTAAAACTAGAAACAGACAGGCGCAGGTATTCCAGAGGTCAAGAAAGACGAGGACCTCCTGGAAAGGTATCCTGTCGAATGACAGAAGAAGAAGAAGAAGAAGAAGAAGAAGAAGAAGAAGAAGAAACGACGCCACGGGTCATTGAGGTAACCACAACACAAGGCCCCTTGCTTCACTCGATCTTGGTGCCTTGTATCCAATTTCCCCGGGCAGGACGTCGATGCTTTCATTAATTATGACGAAATCATGAATGACGGCCGAATTTCTGTCTATAGGAGGGATAGGCCTGGACCGAAGGGGTTCCCCCCGTCCCCGAAAAGCGTGGTGACAATTATGAGGGTAATCCTTAATAAAAGAATGTTTATTATTATTATTATTATTATTATTATTATTATTATTATTATTATTATTATTTTATTATTATTATTATTATCTCGAGAGAGAGAGAGAGAGAGCATTTATGTAAAAAGTGGAAAGACTTTAATTTAATACTTGGTATGATTTCGAAGTTCGACCTATCTCGTCCTCTCGGGGACGCGTGACGTCACAGCTTGATGGCGTCCATTCTTTCTAAAAAAAAAAATAGTTTTCACCCGAAGCTTTAGATTATTAATTACGATACATTAATTACAAGTGACAGCACGATGTGTCTTTAATAATACACACACACACACACACACACACACACACAGACACACACACACACACACACACACACACACATATATATATATATATATATATAGTATATATATATATATATATATATATATACACAAACGTATATTACGTAACTGTATATTAATGGCTAACATAATTGGGATGCACGAAGTATTTACACAATACTAAGAAAAAAGTCAGACATAGGTCAAAAATATGACCTAAAGGAAAAATGTTTCGTAGCATATATTTCATAAATAAATAAATAAATAAGTAGATATATAAATTATATGTATATATATATAATCTATATACAGAGATATATTATATATAAATATATATATTATGAATATATAGATATAATGTTTATATTATATATATATATATATATATATATATATATATATATATATATATACATATATATATATATAACTATATAGTAGATAGATATATATAGATATATATATATATATAAAGATATACTATATATATATATATATATATAATAGATAGATAGATAGATAGATATATATATATATATATATAATATATATATATATTATATATAGATATATATATATATATATATATATATGCATGTATACATATAAACTCCACAATTCCCCAAGTAAGTAAAGACCACACACGAAATCAGAGGAAAAAATACTAAATTCTCAAGGTCAATGGACATAAAACTACACAAAAAAAAAAAAAAAAAAAAAGTTAAAATGTGGCAGAAATATGGCCCAGACATCCTTGAAAAATGAGACGACACAAACAAACTAAAAAAATAAAAAATAAAAAAAAGAGACGTGAAGGAAGCAGGAAAATGTCTGAGAGAGAGAGAGAGAGAGAGAGAGAGAGAGAGAGAGAGAGAGCTCACAGCCAATCGTCTTAATGTTGACACGAGATTAAAAGTTGTATTTCCACGGCGGCTCCAAAAGATCCCGGATACTTTGATGACTGATAATTGGTGGTTAATTCATCTCTCTCTCTCTCTCTCTCTCTCTCTCTCTCTCTCTCTCCGTTAGGTCTACGTGGAATTTTTACAATTCTTCTTCCAACATAGTAATATAACCTTTCAAGTTGCCTCTCTCTCTCTCTCTCTCTCTCTCTCTCTCTCTCTCTCTCTCTCTCTCCTTTTCCTACAAAATTATATAATTACCCAAATCCAGACAACCTAGTTTTCTGGAGAAAAAAAAAAAAAACTTTCTTTTTATCATTTCCGCCTCTTTGAGAATGGTGCCATCACTTGTACACACCTTTTCCCCACCCCCTAAAAAACCCCTCCCCCCCCAAAAAAAAAAAAAATATATGAATAAAGCTAAGAGGTGTGAATACGTTTTGTTCTGGGTGTTACTCAAAGAACTTTGGGAAACTGACCTAATATGAAACTATATATGTAACACTACGAAACAAATAGGGAATATTCATATGAATAAAATGGGTGGGCAGATATATAAGAGAGGGAAGGAATAATAAAAAATGAAAATGGGCATGACAGAGAAGGGTATGGGTCTTGCAACCCCATCCTAAAAGATTATGCTATAAAATAACGACGTTTGGAGCTACCCATCTCTATAATAGTAAAAGATACTTATCTATATATATATAATATATCTATATATATATATATATATATATATATATATATATATATATAGTGGTGCACGCATGTAATCAATGAGAAAATGTATCAATACAAAATGTAAAAATACAAAGCTAAGTGTGTTTTATAAATACATATAGTATGTATGTCTATGCGAGTAATACAAGACATACACATCAACAAACTTCTTAAATATGTATGAAAGACGAACAGGCAGAATTCAGATATCCCAAAAGAAACATGAAAATAAAGAGAAAAAAAGAAGAAAAAATACTCAAGAAAAATTCCCATTCATAAATAGGACTTCTCTGAGAGATGGTAGACTTACAACTCCACTCTCTCTCTCTCTCTCTCTCTCTCTCTCTCTCTCTCTCTCTCTCTCTCTCTCTCTCAAATCATAATATCATCCAAACAAATTCTCTCTCACTCTCTTTTCTTTTTTACAAAATTATATTATAGCCTAAATCCTCTCTCTCTCTCTCTCTCTCTCTCTCTCTCTCTGCACAACTTTTCGAAGAGACCAATGACTTACTACTCAGCTCTCTCTCTCTCTCTCTCTCTCTCTCTCTCTCTCTCTCTGCACAACTTCTCGAAGAGACCAATGACTTACTACTCAGCCTTTCTCTCTCTCTCTCGTAGTAGTCATCTTGCTTGGTGAGACGTTCCTGGTCGAAGTCAGATTAATCAACAAATATCACAAGTTTAACATACGTCTAGAATTTGAGAAATATCTAGAAGTGTTCGTGAACTATCGGTGATAAGATTAGTGTGGAAATAGTAGGATAAAGCGTCTTCTAAGTTAGTTTATCAAGTGAAATACTGTAAATCAGAACAAGATGGCAGTAAGCTCCAACTGCGGAAAAAAATGGCGAGATTTAGCTTGCTTGGCAGATTCGCAATACGATGAGGTAGCAGGAAGGGAACTGGCATTTCTGATCTATGAAATCAGCAACAGTCCTAACCAAAAAGATACAAAATCATTCATAGATATATTAGAAGGATACAATCCTTCAAACTGGAACAAATCAAATGAAAACATCTTGAAAATAATTGAAGAAGTTCCAAATAAAATCCAAGTGGTCAAGAGACTCATAAAGAAAATATACATAAACCAACATATCGACAAAGAAAATGAATAAAGTGAAACCTTGTGAATATCCTAATGATGCATTGGAAAAGAATGCCAAAAGCATGTAAACTGTGTAAGGTGTGGTATAGCATAAGTTAATCCACAAAACCTAATCAGAAAATGTGCTGCATGGCAAACATTCCGACCCATCCACAGTGTGCTGAGGTAATGCAAGATATGAGAAAAGACACAAGAATTTTTTGCTCAACATGTCTACCATGGATAGACAATGTTATTAAATCAAGATTGAATGTACAAATAGTTGAGGATGAAGAAGAAGAAGAAGAAGAGGAAGAAGAAGAAGAAGAAGAAGAAGAGGAAAACGTAAGAGAAGTAAACAAAACTGAAATGACAGAAAAAGATAAGGAAAACAAAGAACAAGATAAAAGTATGGATGCAGAGATACTCATTGATACTACATATGAGGCTATAAAGCAGCATACCTACGAAGAAAATAAATTACGATATGACAGCACAAAAGAAAATGCCGAAGAGGCTCTACCCAGATCTACACAATGACGGGAAAGAGGAAAAAATATACAAAAAAGACAAAGTCTGCAACCTTTTGAAAAGAGGAATTGCAGATATGGAGAAAAATGTTACTACAAACATCCTAAGGTATGTCACAACTATGAAATATATGGTAAATGTGCATACTTAGATGGATATGAGGATGATTGCAGAGATCTACATCCAAAAATATGCAAAAACCTAAAAGAAGGAAAGGATGTAAGTTCGACAAAAAAATGTAAATATATGCACCCGTAGCCATGAAAAATAATCAAATAAATAACCAATCAAGCAATAAAATCCAAAATAAGAAAGAAACAAATAAAGAGAGGAATGAAGAATATCAGGTAAAAGAAAAAAGCAAGCCATCAACGAGATATGCAGAGGTGCCAGCAAAAAATTTCAATGCATCAGCTCCAAGATTCTACTCAAGAGATAATAACTGTTTTTATTATGCAAGGGGATATTGCAGATATGGAGAAAATTGCAGATTCAGACACAAAATGAATAATTATGATGAAGGAAGAACAAATATTATGGAAAAGTTGGATTTTTAATGTCAGAATTTCTGGAAATGAAAAAAAGAACAACATACCAGAACAGGAAAGAGACATGGGAAAATCCTTATTACTACCAGTATTAAATGAAGGGAGAAAACACGCAAACCATCATAGTGATGAATGCGCAGGGTTTAGTTACGAGTAACTCAAAAAGAAAAATAGAGTACTTAGAAGAACTACCCAAATTGAAAAGAAAATAGATATAATGAAAATATAAGTGAAACCTGGTATTCCCAAGAGACTGGAATGATGATCAAATAAAAGGGTTTCAAACTTATAGATCAGATAGAAAAAATAGGAATCAAGGGGGAACCGCAATATATGGGAAAGACAAAAAACAAGGAAAAATATATGAGAAATATAGTAACTCAGAATGTGAACTAATAGCGGTAGAATTTGAATCTGAAAAATTAATGAACATAGTAATATATAGACCTCCTAATACTAATGAGTTTGACTTAATAATAGAAAAATTGGATGATATATGTAGAAATCACAAAGGACTGGACTATTCTCCTATCTGGAGACTTCAACTTTCCTTTCGTGACTGGAAAAGAAAACGAATAGGAGATTGTGGATGTACTTATACATATAAAAAGAGAGTAATAGTAGTGCAGAAGATAAGAGGCAATTCGAAAAGCTATTAGATATGCTACTAGAATACAACATTCAACAAATAAATCACCTGCCAACAAGAAAGGAAAATACTTTAGACCTAGTATTTGTGAACGAGATGAATTATGTTAAAGAAATAATAGTTTATAATGCGAGTATTTCAGACCATAATGTCATAGAATTAACAGTCCATTCCAAAGCAAGTGAAAACAGAGATAAGCAAGAAATGAAAAAGTGGGAAGGATATGGAAAATACAACTTCTACAGTAAAAATATAAAATGGTCAGAAATAAATGAAGAATTAAACAAAGATTGGGATATATTATATAAAATATTAGAGAAAATAGTGGATAAATATATACCGAAGAAGAAAAGTAAACATCAGTCATGCATACCAAGAGACAGAAGGATCTTGTTCCAGAAAATCAGAAAGTGGAAAAAAGGTCTAGCAAAAAAAAAAAAAATGCATGGAAAGTTATAGAACTAAAAGTAAGATAGAAAATGCAGAACAAAAGATTATACAATCAAAAGAAAATGAAAAACGGGACTTGGAAGAAAAAACCCTAGTAAATATTCAAGCAAAATCCCAAACTATTATACTCATAGCGAAGAAGATGAATAAAAGAAAGAATAGAAATAGGCCTCTAAGAATTGAAGGGAGATTAACGAATGAAAAAAAGGAAATTTGCAACATTACTGGCAGAACAACGCTATAAGAGAGAATTCAACCCCTAGAATAGAATAATGAAGATAATGATATAGAAGTAAGGGATGAAAATAGTGAATATTTAGCTGACATAGATATTAATGAAGCTGATATTGTGCAGGCTATTAATGAAATTAAAAATGGAGCTGCTGCAGGGCCTGATGGAATTCCTGCTATTTTGTTAAAGAAAGTAGTTCTTCTATCGCAAAGCCACTTGCAATATTATTAAGACAAAGATTAGATACAGGCAAGATTTATGATGAGCACAAAATTAGCATATATTACCCCTACTTTCAAAAGTGGATCAAGACTAGAGGCAAGTATTATAGGCCTGTGAGTCTAACATCACATATTATGAAAGTGTATGAAAGGGTAATGCAGAAAAGATATTATGAAACATTTAATAAAAAAATAATGTTTGTTTTAATAAAGGACAACATGGTTTCGTACCCGGAAAAAGTACACAAACCCAAACTGTTAGTCCACCGTGAGAACATATTCAAAAATATGAAAAGCGGAAATGAAAACAGATGTGGTTTATTTAGACTTTGCAAAAGCTTTTGATAAAGTAGACCATAGTATATTAGCGAAGAAAATTAGAAAACACAATATCGTGGATAAAGTAGGAAGATGGTTAAAAGAATTTTTTACACAACAGAAAAACAGATAGTTATTGCAAACGACGAGAAATCGGATGAAGCCAAGGTAATATCGTCCGGTGTGCCGCAATGGTACGGTGTAGCTGCAATACTGTTTGTTATTATGATTGAAGACATAGACAATAATGTTAAGGATTCTGTAGTGAGTAGTTTCGCAGATGACACAAGAATAAGTAGAGAAATTACTTGTGATGAAGATAGGAACGCTCTACAAAGAGACCTTAACAAAGTATATGATTGGGCAGAGGTAAATAGGATGGTATTTAACTCTGATAAATTTGAATCAATAAATTATGGAGACAGAGAAAGAAAGCTATATGCATATAAGGGACCTAATAATGAGACAATCACAAATAAGGAAGCAGTTAAAGACCTTGGTGTGATGATGAATAGGAACATGTTATGCAATGATCAAATAGCAACTCTGTTGGCAAAATGTAAAGCAAAAATGGGAATGTTGTTACGGCACTTCAAAAACAAGAAAAGCTGAACACATGATTATGCTTTATAAAACATATGTTCGTAGTCCACTTGAATATTGCAATATGATATGGTACCCACACTATCAAAAGGATATTGCACAAATAGAGTGTACAAAGGTCCTTTACAGCTAGAATAGAAGAAGTTAAAGACCTTGACTACTGGGAAAGACTACAATTCTTAAAATTATATAGTCTAGAAAGGAGAAGAGAACGCTACATGATAATTCAGGCATGGAAACAGATAGAAGGAATAGCAGAAAATATCATGGAACTAAAAATATCAGAAAGAGCAAAGCAGAGGTAGATTAATAGTGCCCAAAACTATCCACCGGAAAAATAAGGAAAGCACACAGAGGACATTAATCCACTACGCACCAGCATCGATAATGCAGCGTCTATTTCAATGCGTTGCCAGCTCATCTGAGGAATATATCAGGAGTGAGCGTAAGTTATGTTTAAGAATAAGCTCGACAAATATCTAAACTGCATCCCAGACCATCCAAGATTGGAAGATGCAAAATATACCGGAAGATGTACTAGCAACTCTCTGGTAGACATTAGAGGTGCCTCACACTGAGGGACCTGGGGCAACCCGAACAAGATGTAAGGTCTGTAAGGTAAGGTCTCTCTCTCTCTCTCTCTCTCTCTCTCTCTCTCTCTCTCTCTCTCTCTCGGGGCACCGTCTGGCAGCAATTGATTTACGACCTGACGGTGGTGAGTCCTACGAATGAATGAAGGAGAGAGAGAGCTCCCCTGAGAACAACGGATCCTTTTCCCGTACGTAGGAATGATGCGCAGGGAACAGCTCCCAGGAATGAGGTGTCTTACTTGAGAGAGAGAGAGAGAGAGAGAGAGAGAGAGAGAGAGAGAGAGAGAGAGAGAGAGAGAGGGAGAGAGAGAGGGGCCTACTTTACATATGTATGCAATAAATTATGACTTTATTTAATCAATTTAAAGATTATTCTTTTATATTTCAACGTAAGTGATAGGCTTGTATAGGTATGAGAGAGAGAGAGAGAGAGAGGAGAGAGAGAGAGAGAGAGAGTCCTACTTTACATATGCAATAAATTATGACTTTATTTATTTAATTTATAGATTATTCTGTATATTTCAACGTAAGTGATAGGCTTGTATAGGTATGAGAGAGAGAGAGAGAGAGAGAGAGAGGAGAGAGAGAATGCCAAATTAGACTACGACGTTTTAATAAGACAGGTCCTTGACGCACGTATAACAAAATATCATCTTCGACCTCTCCTCCTCAAATTTGGACAACGCACCCGACTGTTCTCCTTCGCCCTTGACACCCCCTCCCCTCCCCCCACCCCCTTCTCTCTCTCTCTCTCTCCTCTCTCTCTCTCTCTCTCTCTCTCCTAACATAGGCCCCTAACTACAAGGACCCCTAGTATATTGCTACCTCCTTTCAATAAATATCTTCATGCTTACCAAGGTAATAATAATAATAATAATAATAAAATAATAATAATAATAATAATAATAATAATAAATCTTATCAAATAAAAATTCCATAATGCCGCAGCTTAAAGAGATCAACAGTTGCAAACTGTAAAGCCACTTAGGCAGGTAGCGCCACTAGTGGACCCTCACGCGGAGCACTGTAGTCATAACTAACGGGTGTCTGCAGAGTCGCTTCTGCTCCAACTGGACCCACGTTTTTTACCTCAGAGAGAGAGAGAGAGAGAGAGAGAGAGAGAGAATCTTTCATGTCAAAATAAGGTTAGTCTGATGACACAATACAGGCAGTGTGCGATATGATTTCCATTTTGATCAAGACTCCAGTCCTTAGGTAATACGTAACGAGAGAGAGAGAGAGAGAGAGAGAGAGAGAGAGAGATTTCGAGCAAAGGAAGCAAAAGACAAAACGCCACTGGAAAAAAAGGCGAATATATAAACCGAACTTAAAAAAAAAAAAGGCCTTAAATCAAAACCAACGAGCCAACTAGTAGGTTAGTTGGTTGGCAAGCAAAGTCTTAAAGCACAGACAGGCAGACAGACAGACAGGCAGACAGGCAGACAGACAGACAGGCAGACAGTCAGACAGACAGTAAGTAAGTTTACAGTTCACTTGGAAATTGTAACTGAATACGAAACACTCGGCGAGATGAGAGTTCTTGCACAATTGCTTGTAATGCTGATACCTTACTGTGCAATGCAATGCAGTGTGTGTGTGTTTGTGTGTCGGTGTGTGTGTGTGAGTCATCGTATGCCCGTTGTTGTCTAGCCCCAGACAAAAGGACGTTGTTTGTCATTTGGGGGAGACCGAATTTTACTTGGGGGAAACAATAACTTTGGAAAAAATCACTTGGGTACAAATGACTTGGGAAAAAATTACTTCGGAAAAGATTACTTGGGTAAAAATCACTTGGGAAAAAGCACTTGAAAAAAAAATTACTTGGGAAACAATGACTTCCGAAATAATCACTTGGGAAAAATGACTTGGAAAACAATGACTTGGGAAATAATCACCTGGGAAAAAATTACTTGGAAACAATGACTGGGGTAAAAATGACTTGGGAAACAATGACGTCGGAAAAAATTACTGGAAATAATTACCAGGAAAAAAAAAGACTTGGTTGAAAATTACTTTGCAAAAAATGACTTGGGGAAACAATGACTTTTGAAAAACTGACTTAGGGGAAAAATTACTTTGAAAAAATCACTTGGGAATAAAGACTTAGGAAAAAATGACAGGAAAATTACTTGGGGAAAAACGACATAAGAAAAAAATGACAGGAAAAAAATTACTTAGGATAAATGAAGAGGAAAAAATTATTAAGGAAAATAACCTAGTGAAAAAATTACTTGGGATAACGACTTAGAAAAATTGACTCGGGGAAATTGCTTGAAAAAACTTAAGAAAAAATTACTAAGGGAAAAATTACTTAAAATGACTTAGGGAAAATAGAATAAAAAGGACTTTGGAAAAACATGACTTAGGGAAAAAAGGACTTGATTTAGTGAAAGAGGACTTAGAAAAACTTACTAAGGGAAATAAGGACTTAGGAACAAGTCGACTTAGAAATCAATGACTTTGGAAAAAAAATACTTAGGTAAAAAGGACTTAAGAAGAATGATTTTGGGAAAAAAGACGTTAGAAAACAAGGATTCAGGGAAGAAAGACTTATAAAATGACTTAATTAAGGAAAACAGGGAAAAAAGGCCTTGGGGAAAATAGATAAGAAAATATTAATTAGAGAAAAGGGACTTCAGAAACTGTTCCTGCCCTGAAGTTAAGTCATTCAAGCTATAGACTTTGAAACTGAATAATGACAGAACCAACTCTAAAAAGTGTGTGAAGAAAAATCAATAAATGCAATTACACCTTTCACGAATGTCTGACAAACAGTATTTCGGTAGTTTGACAGACAGGCGGACACACAAACAGATAGAAATAAACGTGACTGGTAGCTATCTATCGCTATATAAGACCTTTAACGCCAAAACATTAAGATATATAAGCCTAAAACCATTTCTCACTTTCACCTTTAACAGACAAATCAAAGGTGGAGACCTTTGCCCAAAACCTCCATGCACAGCTTCACCCACATCTTGCACACACACACACACACACACACACACACAGCAGACAAGACGTACATGCAACATGCAGCAAGCAAGCAAGTCGACTCGATCCTAAACAGCATCACTCACCTTCATCTTGCATGCAATGTCACGCTTCCTGGATATTAAAGTAGGGTCTTTTTCTTTCCTACCTTCCTACCTACCTACTCCTCCCTCTCCTTAAGGATACCTCATACTCAACCTTTCCCCTCTTCCTTTTCCTCACGGTACCTCTGAATTCAATTCGATTCCCCGCTCTGCCAACAAGGAATCAGAGGAATTTATTTCTGGTGACTGGAAATTAATTTCTCGACATGATGTGGTTCGGATCCCACAATAAGCTGTAGGTCCCGCTGCTGAGAAACCAATTGGTTCCTAGCCACGTAAAAATGTCTAATCCTTCGGGCCATCCCTAGGAGAGCTGTTAATCAGCTCAGTGGTCTGGTTAAACTGAGA
>NC_087203.1:116896700-116924200 GCF_015104395.2 Macrobrachium nipponense | reverse complement strand
ATCTAAATAATAATAATATAATAATAGTGTAATAAGGAAATAATTACATATTTTTAAGTAATAATAATAATAATAATAATAATAATAATAATAATAAAATAATAATAATGTTTGACAGTGTTGCAGTTATCTGCGATTTCTGACTGTACAAAAAAAGGCAGATATGCTGATGTCACTGTTAAACACGATAGCAACAGCAGTTATTAATAAGACCACTTATGCCGCAGCCACCGCGACTAATACATAATGAAAAAAAGTCAGCTAACAGCTGTAATAATAGTTAGCAGCAAAGCAGAAATTGCTTTTTAAGGACACTAAAATTATGTTTATGAAATAACAAAACAAAGGAACAAGCAATTATATTGCCAAAATGAAAGGCATGCATTTATATTGCGAAAATGCAACACAAGCAATTATATTGCAAAAATGAAACAAAAGCAATTATATCGCATAGATGTAACACAAGCAATTATATTGCAAAAATGCAACTCAAGCAATCATACTGCAAAAATGAAACATAAGTAAATTATATTACAAAATTAAAATAAGTAATTATACTGCAAAAAAGCAAAACAAGCAATTATGTTGCAATAATGTAACACAAGCAATTATATTGCTAAAATACAACACAAGCAATCATATTACATAAATGCAACACAAGTGATTATGTTGCAAAAATAAAAAAAACAATTATACTGCGAAAAGCAAACACAAGCAATTATATTGCACAAATGCAACACAAGCAATATGTTGCAAAAATAAAACAAGCAATTATACTGCAAAAAGCAAACACAAGCAATTATATTGCAAAAATGCAACACAAGCAATTATATTGAAAATGCAACAAAAGCAATTATATTGCAGTAATGCAACACAAGCAATTATATTGCCTAAATGAAACATAGGTAATTATATTGCAAAAATGAAATACAAGCAATTATACTTCGAAAATGCAACGCAGGCAATCATATTGCAAAAACCAAACAAGTAACAGAAGGTGATGGGGAAATACAAAAAGAAAGGACCTCTTATTAAAAAATAAAAAAAAAATTAACAAACTTATTAACAAACAATGCAGTGACGCAATTCTCAAACGCGAACCAAAGCATTGAGTTTTTTTTCTAAAACAAGGCAAAACATTTTCTTTTATTATATCATATCAGGAGACGTCCCACACCTACCTTCTGTACAAAGTAAGGAGGTGTTGCAATTTTGATCTTATATTTACATTATTTAATTATTTGACATCATATTTTTTAAAACCTCTGGTAGACGTGCTGTATAATTAGCCCTTGTGACCTCCAAGGCGTTTCGTCAGCGTGAACATTCAATTTGGGTAGAATGTTTAAGCATCAGGTTACTTCATAAAATGCTTGAGCAATTATGCGGTATGAAGTATTAAAATTTCAATTAGGGCATGAAGATGTAATGTTAGATGTCCAGGAGCATTGTGAACTCTTACGAGAGAATGTTTTTGTTTGCGTCAGTTTGAATTAGGCAAGTGATATTTCCGTGAGCAAATGCATACACACTCATACACAATTATATGTATGTATGTATGTATGTATGTATGTATGTATGTATGTATGTATGTATGTTATGTATGTATGTAGTATATGTATATATCTATATATATATATATATAAAGAATATCTATTTATAATAATAAATATATATATATATCATATATATGTATATGTAGATATTATAATTATATATATATTAATTTAATATATATATAAATTATATATATATATATATATATATAAATTATATATATTTATATATATATATATTTATATATATATATATATATATATATATATAATATATAATTATATTATATATATAGACGCATATATATATATACGTAATGATAATAATACTAATAATATATATATACTATACATATATATATATAAATTTTATATATATTATAAATATATATATATATATACGTATATATATATATATATTACGTTATATATATACGTATGTACACACTCTGGTAAGTAATTCTATAGCTTGATTTTCAATAAAATGAAAAAACACCTGTCGCAATTCAAACAGTCGGTAGAGTTCAGAGCTGAAACAACAACTTTGTGGACTTAAATTAAAAGGGGTGTGCGTGTGTGTGTATGGGGTGGGTGGTTGGGGGGGGGGGGGGGGGGTGGGGGGGGGGGGGGGGGGGGAGGGGGGGGGGCCTGCAAGCGCGTGATTTCGTTCATGCAAAAAAGGTCAAAAGCGTTTATAATTAGTCAAAGGAATCTCATAAAGAAGAATAAAAAAAACGAGTGAACAGATAAGTGTTTGTATGCACGCCAGACCCCGCCTAGTTCAGTGTCATCGCCGCGAGACATGAAAAAAAGAAAGCACGTGCTCTCTCTCTCTCTCTCTCTCTCTCTCTCTCTCTCTCGGAGATCACAAGAGTGTGGGGGGGGGGGGGGAGTGTAGATGATAGCTACAAAAGCGTTTGGAACCTCATAACATCTTTCAAAAAGTTTCAAACGTGACTTAGCCCATTCTTCCAAAATCATGCGGTTGATGAAAAGATGACGAAGACTTCTTCTAGAGCACCTGATTCCCCCATCACCTTAGCCACCCTCCCCTCCCACCAGCACCCCATGCCCTTATGATCAGCGCGCACTAATTAATAGTTCGCCCTAGAGTGACTGGCTGCTCTCCAGATAGACGAAAGATTCGGGGGAAATATATAAAAAAAAATCGCAAATATATGTCAGGGAACTAAAAGCTTTCGAATTTTTACCAGGGCGTGACAGCGGTGGCTATTTTGGACGGGAACGCAGACAGGACACCCCCGAAATAACCTAGACTGGCCTAATTTAGGTGGGGTAAATCGGCGCAATACCTTAAAACCATAATAAGCCACAGCCAAGACATATATATGCAAATGAGTTAGATTTGGCCATGTGGTGAAATCATAATAAAAATACCCAGTTCTTTAAATGAGGTAAGGGTATACTAAGACCTTTAAATAAAAGTCTGTCTGTCTACTAGACAGTAGTCATTCCTACAACTGCAGACAGATTACTGGCTGTCTTTCTGTTTCTGTCCACTAAGAAGTCATTCCTATAATTGAAGAAAGGATGGCTTTTTGTGTGGCTGCCTGTGTCTGTCTGCTAAAAATTCATTCATACAACTGAGGAAAGAATGTCTGTCTGTCTCTCTGTCTGTCTGTCTGTTTCCTAGAAAGCCGTTCCAACAATTGAAGGAAGATTGTAAGTCTCTATGTAAGTCTACTAGAGTCATTCCCACAGTTGAAGAAAAAACGTCTGTCTGTCTACGAGAAAGTCCTTCTAACAACTGAAGACAGAAGAGAACATCCTTCCAACAACTGAGAACAGAAGAGAAAGTCCTTCCAACAACTGAAGACAGAAGAGAAAGGACTTCCAACAACTGAGAACAGAAGAGAAAGTCCTTCTAACAACTGAAGACAGAAGAAAAAGTCCTTCCGACAAATGAAGACAGAAGAGAAAGTCCTTCCAACAACTGAGGACAGAAAAGAAAGTCCTTCCAACAACTGAGGACAGAAAAGAAAGTCCTTCCAACAACTGAGGACAGAAAAGAAAGTCCTTCCAACAACTGAGGACAGAAAAGAAAGTCCTTCCAACAACTGAGGACAGAAAAGAAAGTCCTTCCAACAACTGAGGACAGAAAAGAAAGTCCTTCCGACAACTGAGGACAGAAGAGAAAGGACTTCCAACAACTAAGGACAGAAAAGAAAGTCTTTCTAACAACTGAAGACAGAAGAGAAAGTCCTTCTGACAAATGAAGACAGAAGAGAAAGTCCTTCCAACAACTGAAGACAGAAAATATGTCTGTCTCTATTTACTATATTAAAATCACTCTTACAACTGAAAAAACAGTCAAATCCCACTGTAATTCAAACAATTTACAAAAGACGAATCACAGGAATGTCGTAATATATTAAATTTTAGTGAAATAACGAAACAAAATATACAACTCCATATCCCCGTGATGACGTCATTGCCCCAAAAATCCGAGAGAGAGAGAGAGAGAGAGAGAGAGAGAGAGAGAGAAGGATAAAGTGGACCACTATCCTATTTGCGGTTCATTGCCCATAAAGCTTTATATCTACGCATGTGGACGAATAACTCTCTCTCTCTCTCTCTCTCTCTCTCTCTCTCCCTGAAACTCGATCTAAAATGGGGCGTGTAATTTAGGGATGGCAAGAGCATGATGTGAAAATTTAATAACAAAAATACGTCATAAACAAATAATCCTGCTGTCGGGCAAAGCATACAATCTAGTAAATGGAAATTAAAACTCAATTTGGAGATCAAATGCGTTTCGCTAAAATTAAGTTCCGCTAAAATTTTCCGCTGAAATTAAAAAAGGGGGTAAAATCTTATAAGAGATGAATACAGAAACGTATTAGTTACCCAGTTATACTAAAACAATGAAGGAAAGCAGTTGTGTCCACATACTAAAGTGATAAATTAGAGATAAAATGCGTTTCTCTAAAATTAAATTTGCTAAAATTTGTATCCACTGAAATTAAATACCGGGTAAAATCTAACAAGAGATGAATATAGAAACGTACTGCAAAGAAACATTTTAGGTATCCAGTTATACTAAAACACTGCAAGAAAGGAGCTGCATTGACATAATGCAGCGAATGCATTGAGATAAAATGCGTTTCGCTAATATAACATTCCGCTGAAATTAGTATCGCTAAAATTAATATCCGCAAAAATCAGTATCACTAAAATCAAAATCTGCTAAATTAGTATCACTAAAATTAAAATCCGCTAAATTAGTATCACTAAAATTAAAATCCGCTAAATTAGTATCACTAAAATAAAAATCTGCTAAAATGAGTATCACTAACATAACATTCCGCTAAAATTAGTATGACTTAAATTAAAATCTTGTAAAATCAGTATCACTAAAACTAAAATTTGGTAAAATCTATTAAGGGATGAACATAGACAGGTCACAGCGAGCAAACTATCAGTTATCCGGTTATACTAAACACTGCAGGAAAGCAGCAGTTGACATAATATTCCAATCTGAAAAGGTTTACTTTTTAATATCTTTACTGATTATCCCTAAAATATTAAATGGACTCACACCATTGTTCATAGTAAGAGGACGTCATAAATACGTGTCACAAACTGATCACATACACATCACAAACAAGCTGCAAACAAGCACCAACTTGTTGGTGGTGTGTGTGAGATAAGTTGCTAACATGTTTATGACATATTTTAGCAATTCTTTATAGACCTGTGTCTGGTAGGCAGAAAGAAAAAAAATAAAACAAAGACACTTGTATTCAACATGTTGGTGATTTGTATGGCACACGATTCTGATTTGTTTATGACATTTTATCATTTCTTCAAAGACACTTGTATTCAACATGTTGGTGACTTGTGTGCCACAAGCTTCCAATTTGCTTATGACATTTTATTAATTCTTTAAAGAGACTTGTGTTCAACATATTGGTGATTTGTGTGCCACACGCTTCTGATTTGTTTATGACATTTTACTCATTCTTTAAAGCTGTAAGTGGTACGTAGAGAGAGAGAGAGAAAAAAAAAAACGCGACAAGGAACAACTTCTAAGTAAACATCGAGACAAACAAACCAACATATTATCTCTCTACACACACTGCTATTCCCGAGAGCGTACACACACACACACACACACACACACACACAATTATCTCGGTGACATGAGCGCCAAGTTAATCCGGCAATTACCTCATTATGTAGTGTGGAATTACCAATTACTTCGCTCCATTGCATCGTAAGTCAATAAACAAAGAGGGTTGCGTTAGCCAACCCCCTCCCCCTCCTCCTCCTCCCCCTACCGACATGACGCTGATGCTATAGCATAGGCTTTCGTAGAAAAGGTATCTTATTTTGGTTTTCTGAAAAGAAAATTATTGCGCTGGATTTGTCTGTCCGTCCGCACTTCTTTTTTTCTGTCCGCCCTCAGATCTTGAAAACCACTGAGGCTAGAGGGCTGCAAATTGGTATGTTGATCATCCACCCTCCAATCATCAAACACACCAAATTGTAGCCCTCTAGCCTCAGTATTCTTTATTTTATTTAAGGTTAAATCTAGCCGTACTCGTGCGTCAGGCAACTATATAGGACAGGCCACCACCGGGGTCGTGGTTAAAGTTTCACGGACCGCGGCTCATAATACAACAGCATTATACCGAGACCACCGAAAGATAAGATCTATTTTCGTAGGCCTTGATTATACGATGTAGAGAAAACTCGATTGCGCCGAAATTTTTACTTGCTTTTTTAAGCTTTGAGTTTATGAAAACAGACGTTATATATATATATATATATATATATATATATATATATATATGTGTGTGTGTGTGTGTGTGTGTGTGTGTGTATATCGTCTGTTTTTATAAACTCATAGCTTAAAAACAAGCTATGATTTTTATATATATATATATATATATATATATATATTATATATATATATATATATATATAATATAAATATTAAACTACAGATAGATGACAGGGCGAACAAGACAGACGACAAGATAAACTGCATGTAGTACACATGCGTAAGAACATCATCATCATTACCTTAAATCGTCCCACAAAAACATCCACATAAGTTAAGCCTTAGACAGCCTGTACTCGAAACCCAAAACTAGCCACATTTGACTTACGATCTCGATGTTCACAACCGCAGGACCAACATATACGCAACCGATAATAATAAACTAATAAACTTCTGTTCAGAACCTTTCTTCTTCTTCTCAGTCTACAAGGCTTCCTAGAACTGGCGGACAGATCGCCGATTCCATTCTCAAATATTTGGCCCCGTCTTTCAAACATGTGACCAAACTGTATACTTCTTGCGTTACTTACTCGCTGTAAAGGGTAGACCGCCTCTTGTTTCCTTCAGATGAGTCAGTACGACTGTTCTTGTCGTGATGGGCATTTGAATGTTCTTAATTAAATTAAGTTGTGTATCTGTATTTATATGTCTATTTATATATATGTCTATGTATATAATTTTTTTCAGTCGCCCTATTTAAATGTGCGAATTAAATTTAACTATTGTATCTACTCTGTACTAGCAGAGAGTATAATGAACTTCTGATCATATTCTCTTTTCCAAGCCTAATTATATAATATAATATACTATATATATAATATTATCTAATATATATATATATTATCTATATATTATATATATATAATATTATATAATTTAGGTCCTGACCGGTTGCGACTTTATTTCCAATTGCATTGACGAAGGAATGATGCATAGTATTAGAAGTACTGTGTCGTAGTATATATATTTGTCACTTCTAATACTTTGTATCAGTCCTTCGTCAATGGCTTGGAAATGAAGTCGAAACCGGTCAGGACCTAAATATATATATATATATATATATATATATATATATTATATATTATATATATCTAATAATATTATCCCTTGGCATCTAACACCACACGGTTGCCTTGAAAGCAAATTTAAAAGCCTTGAACTAAATTGGCAAGATTCAAGCTCATGAGTATTTATTGCGATAATATTATGTTAATTATATTAAATCTATTTATTTATTATTATTATTATATATTCCCCACAATTAACCTAGTTGATATATTATTTTATTTTAATATATATACTTTATATATTATTAAATAACTAATAATATAATATTATATTCAGGAAATGGAACATATTCAACGGAACAACCCCCCAAAAGGGGCCATTGACTTGAAATTGAAGCTTCGGAAGAATATTTTAATGATCATTTGAAAGAAACAACAGAAGGTAACAGGAAAGACACAGAGATACGAGATCAGTTATTAAAAAAGGGAGAAAAGTGTAAAAATGAATAAATCAATAGATAAAAATTTAATTAAATGACTAAACTACAAGGACAATTGTTTTTTTTTCTCTCTCTCTTTTATTTAAAGAAATACATTTTAAGGTTCATTTTACAATTCAACACATATACAATATATGTCATTTATGTACAGAATCAACATTTTATAGTTAAATATTCTTTATAGATGAATACTGTTTTAGGGCAGTAATGCGTTGTATCTGTGCTATCTCGCTGGGTTTGTATATTGGTAATTCCCCCATACAGTCATCTGTAATCATCTGTAATTTAGTATCAGCCCCAATGAATGACTTTTGTAAACAAAAGGGTGGAGAAAATGTGTAAGATGCCACAGCAAATGAGAATCACTATAGAAAGAGGCCTGTCTCGTATACGCGTACCACGTCTAAGTTGCCTGTGTTATTGTCCTTGTACTTCATAAAGTTTTGTACGCAATTAATTGCTTCTTCTTCGCTAAAGTTTGCAAGGGAATGTGTTAATAAACAGGCGGACGACCCCCTTTTTAACGGTGCAGCAGCTCGTCTTACAAGGAGACAATCGCAGACAATGGTATCTTGTTGCCCTTTCAATATCAGCTTTTATTGCCCCTTAGTTATATGACTTCTTTTTTTTTTATATGATTCCTAATCGTCTCGCCAGTCTGATAACGGTAATCGCTTCAAAGTTTATATTGGATATGTAAATATACATATATATATATATATATATATATATAAATATATATATATATTATTATTTTCTAATATGTAAATGTAAAGATGTAATACATATATATATTATATATATATATATATATATATATATATATATATATGTCATGGAAATTGCTTTATAGCAAAGAATTACGAGTTAAAGGGAAGGAAAACACATCTTCGAGAAGTTCTGCAGCAAGAAGGCATTCGCGCATGTTGTTGGAGGTGCCTGTTCTCATGATGGTTCTAGAATCGACAGGAGTGTTGTGGAACTTGACAGGCGCCGAACGCCGCGATTTCTGATGCAATACTTCGTCGAGAAACTTATAAATCGTTCCCGTAATCTCGGGAGTCTGTGACGTTCGCCGTAGGCCCCGCCCCCAGGTCACCGTATAAATACGACTGACGAAGTAGGAGAAGAGATCATCAGTAAGAGCCACAGATCAGATTATCAGTGAGAGATCAGCAGCAGAGATCATCATCAGAGAGAGTCACAGATCTGAGCAGTGAGAGCTCAGCAGCAGAGATCAGAGATCATCCTAGAGAGATAAGAGAAGAAGGAACCTACGAAGGATCAGAGAGGAAAAGGGCGTCCGAGAATTGGTCGAATTTTGGTCAAGTCGTCCGGGAGTGGACGACCGAGTTATTTCGACGTTGAGCAAGACTTCAGAGAAGAAACGTTCTGCGAGAGGTTTTGAGAAGTTCCTGCCCTTCGAGTATCAAGAATTGACATTATTTTCTGTAATACAGAGTCAAGAAGTCGTCTGCAATTGCAGTTCTCCTTTTGTGAAGCCATTGCTTCGAGTCGCAAAACTGGCCGGCAGGTACTTCCATCACCCCACCGTTTCCCCAGTTCACGCATTGTAAGATTTTGCCTTTTTATGTAAATAGGAGATATCATTCTGCATTTATCTTTGTTAGTAAGCTTGTAAATAAACCTTTGTTGTGGTTGTGTATCTTTCTATATTCGTATCCCCAGTTTCAACTGTTGGTGTTGAATTCTTTTTTGTTTATCATAATATCGAACTTGGAGCGGACCTCTCAGAGGCCGTAACAATATACTATACATACACTTACTTTCTATATTTCGGTGTTTTTATGGGCTCCTAATATTAGATGGAATTCTGTTGTAACAACACATTTTTACCTTATATATATATATATTATATATATATATATATCATATATATATATATATATATATAGAAGCAAGTAAAATCCATTCAAAGATTAAATACGCTCATGAAAATGTGTGTTCAAAAAAAATATAACCTTCAGACAGCACAGAGTAACCTATGGCCAATTCTGCTTTTGTTTTAATCCTTCCATTATTCTCCTCATCCACACGCCCCCCCTACCCCCCCCCCCCCCCCCCCACCCCCCCCCCCACAAACCCGACTCCCATTAATCTCGAAAATCAACAGAGATTCTAAAACCAATATTAGTAAGAGTTACACATCAACGTCTATAGCATAACTTCCCTGTTACTATAAATTCTCGGATGTTCAATGCCGATGGCCTGATCCCTTCACCAAGGCTGTTCTGTTATGCATTTTTGTTGCCTTCTACCAAAATCAAGTCTAACCAGCGGAGGCTATGGGTTCTGCAGATTGGTTCATTTAATCACAACAAATAAACCTGCGTGGTGTAGCGACTATTTGCATTAACCTTGAACATGATCGGTTAGGGCCCATTTTTTTTATATCCTTATTTTCTTTTATATAAATATTTCTGCGGCTTCATTTTCCAACCTTAAGTTTGGAGGTTACAGTCTGGGTCCTCGAATGGCCCATCAGTCAAGGCCCTTCATAATTGGTGGTTTTGTCGTACAGTTCCACTGAATTACTTTTTACTTCTGGGTCGTCATTTTTACAAATACATTTGTCTGTATACTTTCTTCATTATGATGCATACAGGTTTTCAGTACCAATGCTGTATGTATACAGAAGATATAGTCGTGTATGCTGCTCTGAATGCGGTGTTTGACCATCTTCCCCCACACCTCCCTCGACCAGAATAGGGCTAGACACCCAAATTCCATACGGGCCAACTCCTACATACCCTAGGATACTATTACTCTCTACTTACCTCTACCTCACCGTCTTCCAGACCTCCTCAAAGGACCCACCCAGGCCTTTCCGTTACAGATCCAGAGCTCCAACGGCTCCATCCCTGAACAAACTCCCCCTAACCCCCCCAACCCCCTTCCCGGTGATCTACAGACAAAGAAAAAATCTAAATAAATAAAAAAAAGACCAATACCACCCTATGCCCGCGCGCGCCCAGGACTAAAATGGCCGGAGGGCACGTTTACTGGCGCCAGACATCTGGAGCCGCCGCCGAAGTTATTCGAAGTTTCCTTTTCTCAACCGTCCTCTTCTGCTCTCTCTCTCTCTCTCTCTCTCTCTCTCTCTCTCTCACAAAACAAGACTTGCATAACCGAATGCGTGTCAGCAAACATTGCTACCAGACACACGGTGCGTTTACACTATCCAAGAAACGAAGCATTCCAGGAATGTCCTTAGGTTGTCCTACCATCATCTTTCTTGATTTTTTTTTATATCAATACCCACTGGGTATGATGGATATTGATGTAGCCCTGGTAAAACTGCCCCGCTGGAGCACACGCCTTCACATGCAGCGGGCACTCTGGGCATCTTTAAATTCATCAAAGTCAAAGCCTTGGCTATTTTTAAACTCTTATTCGTCTTCTGAATCGTTGAGAGGTATAATTCCTTCTTGTGGCTTGATCAGAAACATTGTCATTATTCTGAGAATGCTGATTCTTTATGTCGTCTCTTCCAGAGCAAATCTTAAGGCTTTTAAATGTTCAGAAAACGATTCATTACTACGGTTAACCTTTGCAATATTTTCTTGCGAAAGATGTTTTCTTCTTCAACCAGATGACAGTTACCATGTATAAGAAATGAGCAAGAGGTTCATCTTGCCCTGTTATACAACGTTTGGTTTTATTCCCAATCATATTCCAAGATTCCAAGTCCATATTGCAAGTCCATTATAATGTAAGTACACTCATTTTCAATCCTCAACCCTCCCTCACTACTCATAATTGATTGAATGACTGACTGAATATATATATATATATATATATATATATATATATATAATTATATATATATATATATATATAGTATATAATACATATAAAAAGCAAGCACTAGGGCACTTGCAACCACTCAGAGCTGGCGACAGTGAAAAGAAGGAGTTAAAGTGGGTAGCTGGACAGCAAAATTTGAAGAAAGGGAGTGGGAATGGAGGTAAAGTAAAAGGCTGCTAAAGAGAGTGGGTGCAGCAATGGACCTTAGGGATCGCCACAAAAAAACCTTCAGTAATACCTATACGTGAGGTGCAATGACGGCAATCTAGCCGTCTTATATAGACCTAACTGCATTCTGGGCTAACTGTGGTTCCAGACACTGGCATTAACTTAATCCCTTAAATCCCATAAACCTAAAATTGAGAATTATTAATATCAACACTTCTTCGACCACCCACAACCACTTAGCTCTGGCTAACCCAGAACAGAGGCGCCATGAATCTCTGAGCTTACAAGTCCAGTGGTCCCACTTAAACCAAAGACGACGCTCCGGTCTCTGGATTCAAAATTCCTCCCCAAGTAATTACCTGAGGCTGTTTTGTGCTGAAGAACTAACTATCAGTGGGCTGTGAGAACAATGCGAAGCCTCTCGCATTGTTCTCTTTATAATTTCGATGCTTTTGACTTATCTGGAGGATTCCTGGCCTGCGCGACGCCTTGGGATAGATATAAAGTGTAAAGGTATTCCAGATATAACAGGTTTGTAGGCAGACAGGCTTGCAGACAGACGAAGATACACACACACACACACACACACACACACACACACACACACACACACACACATATATATATATATATATATATATATATATATATATATGTGTGTGTGTGTGTGTATATATATAATACAGATACATCAGTATGTATACACTACGTACAAATACATAACGTGTAATATAAAAACAAAATGAATGACACATGATCCAGCAAAAGCAACGATAAAAATAAGCCGGAATGCACCCCCATATTATTATTATTATTATTATTATTATTATTATTAATCAGAGGATGAAACCTATTCACATGGAACAAGCCCACCAAGGGAGCCACTGACTTAAAATTCAAGCTTCCATAGAATATTATTGTGTTCATTGGGAAGAAGTAAGAGGAAGTAAAGGGAAATACAGAAAGAAGAAGTCCAACTTACCAAAAAGAAAAAAAAAGAATAAATATAGAAGTTTTCAATTAGGCAAAAGTTGAATTTGAGGGATTATACAAACTTAATTTAAGGCAACGCCAAAGCGATCAATTCGAAACTCGGTGACAAGAGCGGAGTTACCAACCAAAATTCATCTGCTCGAAGGAAAGGAATCCAGCGAGACTACTAATCATAATGTTGGATGCTCAATATGTCAAATATTAATTATGAATAATTTTTTTTTCGCCTTTTTTATATTTCTAAGTAAAATATTTTCTCTTCATTCTTTTTTAAAAGACGCTTTTGGGATTGTTCCATATACGTGTGAATTTTGGTCAATAATAATAATAATAATAATAATAATAATAATAATAATAATAATAATAATAATAATAATAATAATAATAATAATTCTTTTAAATATTCCTACGTAATATCATTTTCCCTTCATTCTTTTTTACAAGACGCTTTTGGGATTTTTCCATATACTTGTGAATTTTGGATAATAATAATAATAATAATAATAATAATAATAATAATAATAATAATAATAATAATAAGCTATGTACAAAGACTCATTCTGGTTGGGCATCGCCCACCTTCTCTCACGGGAGGAACTCGACGAGGTAATTCCCCACCTCTCTCTCTCTCTCTCTCTCTCTCTCTCCTTTACACGAACACAAACGCATATACACACACACACGCAAACAGTTACCTGACAAAATATGCAAAGTTTAAAAGAAATCAGCTGTCTGATAAACGAACATTCTTGACTCATGTCTATTCTTTTGGAATTACAGAAAAGGACCAAAGAGAATAGCTTCTTCTTGGGAAGGACTCATTATTCACTGAATTATCTCAAGACCTTGCAAGACGTAAACAGGAATTCGACCAGGAAGGTGGGAGGGGGCAGAAATTTATGTACACAATTTTGTTTTTGTTTTTTGCCTCATATTTTATCTGGAGAAGTGGTTTATTGCATAATTAGACAGCATATGTAAGCTGGTATTCAGTGGGGAAAATACATATACATAAACAAATTTATGTACACAATTTATTTATATTTCATCTGGAGAAGTGGTTTATTGCATAATTCAGTGGGGGATAATACATACCCATATACATAAAAAATTTATGCACAATGCTTTTTATTATATTTTATCCACTGGAGTGTTTTACCATATAATTAGGCAGCATATACATGTTGGTATCATGGATAAACATACATATATATATATATATATATATATATATATATATATATATATATATATATACGTACATACATAAACTGGCCCCAAACGTATCATTGCTAATACTCATCCATAGCTCTTACAAAATATACTATACCTTTTTATTATATTCAATTATAATGCAACAGTTATTTTTCTTAATTTTAGAGTAATATAATTTTTTTCCTGTCAGAATTAGGAACTAGCGGGGAGGGGTGGGATGGAGGGGAAGGCATGCCCCTAACCCCCGATCCTACCTACACCTATGATACCTTTAAGTATGATAGTTTATAATTTAATTTAAGTATTATAAATTAAATCATTTCTTCCTGTCAAGATTTAGGAACCGGTGGGGGGGGTGGAGGGGGCCCTGGCTGCCCCCAACCAACCCACACCTATATGATACCCTACATCTAGACAAGTGGGTTTCTGAAACTTGTACGTAGTAAACCTATGATACCCTAAATCTATTCAAAAGGGTAGAGTGAGGAGGATGGGGAGGGTGAGGGTAAGGGGAGAGGGAGGGGGAGGGGAAATGGGTGGGGGGGGGGGGGAACGAAACCGAAGAATGTTCGAGACAAACGGATGGAGCTGTCTCCCAGAAAAAGAAAGAATCAAGCGACCGGACATACCCCACGTCATTAGACGACCTTCTGGCTGCATCAAAGGACGATATGAAGAGCCAGGAGTTCTGGCACCTAATGGAGAGAGAGAGAGAGAGAGAGAGAGAGAGAGAGCAGGCGCAACTCATGCATGCATTCGGTATGTGAGTGAGTCTCAAGGATTCGAAGATACAGGGCTGACTTCAGAATGAACGGAATGACGCTGCATTTCCTCAGTAAAATGGGCCACCAGAGAGAGAGAGAGAGAGAGAGAGAGAGAGAGAATTTCTACAGTGTCCTATATCAAAAGTAATCTTGAATCCCATTCCCAATATCTACGAAAAGAACATCTTCGTCAGGAATTTTCTACAAGGCTCGAAGAACAAAATAATAAAGCACATACATGCGTGTGAACATATGACGACCGAAATGACCCAATGAATTCGCTAAATCAAAAGCGAAAACCTCTATTATCAAGTCAATATTCACCCCAAGAAAAAAGGCATCATGAAAAGAGAGGTTCTCTTCTCCTTTTTTACAGATATTACTTAAGGCACTGCTCCACAGATATCGACTGCATGTCGCAGCTACTGTATTCCAATTGATGGGCCCTAGCTGGCCTGTCAAATTTGGCATGGTATGAAGTGAATTTGAAAAAAAAAGAAGCTTATTTCAGAGTATAAAATACCAAACGCCAATATAATATGGCCAATCAAACTGGCAAGGAGATTGGATTTAGCATAAATACTTATAACATCAACTTACGTAATAGTAAGAGTAAAAGTTGCAAGAAATGTATACAAAAAAAATTAAAGGGTGGTTTATGAATAATGACTTAAGTACCTCCATTGAAACAACAAAAACCAGCAAGCAATCTTGAACAACTTCATAAGCAGGGGTCCTAAACACACACACACACACACACGACACCTGTGCAAGGAAGCTCTCTCTCTCTCTCTCTCTCTCGTGCACGGCGCCAGGCGAAGAGCTCTTATGCAAAAGGCATAATCACGGCTCCCCATTGCAATGCACAAATTGCAATGTTGTTTGTCGATAGAGACAAACAACCTACACACACACACACACATGCACACGCTCTTTCTTTCTCGAATGACAACGGGGCTTACGCCTTACACGTCGCTAATCTCGCCAAATCCCCGCAACAGGCAACAGGTCGGCGGAGGTTTTCTTAGCGAGCGAGCAAGCCCCGAGCCGCCTCGGCTGGGGCGTAGGAGGGGTAGCGGGCGGCGGGGCGCTCAAAGGCGACTATGCGAGCGACCCGCTATGCATATGGATTAGTCCGGGGCATACGACTCTGTGAGGGGCATTAAAAGTCACTGGGAGCCATTCGCTCACCTTGAGGAATCCAGATGGCTTAATTTCTTAACGAGGGTTTTCATCCATCCCCGCTCTGCTACGTATATCAAATTTCAAAGCTCGCGCCTTATCGAACAACGCCATTGGTTCTTAGCGCTGGCGACGGCGACGACGAAGTGTGTGTGTGTGTGTGTGTCTCTAAAGGACACTGGTGCGTGCTTCGTCGGACTCTCTCTCTCTCTCTCTCTCTCTCTGCATTCCGAATTTCGTATCTTCTGGATTCTTATCAATTCTAATTCTTCTGTAATCTTTTGTTCCATATATATATATATATATATATATATATATATATATTTATATATATATATATATATGTATATTTAGTGGCTCTGTGGTTCCAACATCATCTCCCCAATGAGAGACCCAAGATCGATCCCACATGGGGAAATGACTTGGATCCGTTTCTCGAGAAATCTCCACTGTTCCTCTGTTGCCACGGTTGACCTCCTAAGTAACGAATTATGTATACCTGGTGGTAAGTCAATTGTGATGGGTTTCAGCCAAGGTGGAGAGGGTTGTAGAGCTTGCTGAGAACCCTCAAAGGAGATAATATACAAATCAAACCGGCTCCAAGGCAGAGGAACACCTGCAGAATGGTTGTGAACCCTTTGGTAAGGAGTAAATGTCTCCTAAATTAAAGATAAGGCTTCTTCATCTGAGTAACTGAGACTCAGAATAAGGGCAGACGCTCTCTCCTAGTCAGGAAGAATTTGGGGATGGGTTAAAAAGTACAAATATGACAGGTAAAAGACTGCAGGGGTCTGATAGTGTGG
This sequence comes from Macrobrachium nipponense, assembly GCF_015104395.2. Lineage (NCBI taxonomy): Eukaryota > Metazoa > Arthropoda > Malacostraca > Decapoda > Palaemonidae > Macrobrachium > Macrobrachium nipponense. The sequence continues at coordinate 116,907,377 of NC_087203.1, read as the reverse complement.
CAGGCGTTACAAGGATCAGGATGTCTCAAATACTTTTTAGTCCAGCCGAGGAGACATCGTGTGCTCACTTATCTCTAAGAGCAGGTTTTACTGTGCATTTACAGTGTCCTCCTAATGATTCTGTCTAGCTTTCGTTTATATTTTTCCACACAGTTGCTGTTCACAACTTCTAGTGGCAGTTTATTCCATGTGCCACATATCTTGTATGCAAAGAAATTCCCAAAGTGGGCTGTGTTGTATCTCTTCCGTTCTAGTTTCCATCCATTATTTCTTGTTGTCTGGTCATAGTCAGAGCAAAGGGTCCAGAAATGAAATGGAATGAGACGGAAAGCAAATTTCTGGAAATCTTAAATCTGAGTCTGGCTGGGAATGGAGAATGACAATGTGTTAGGTGATCTAAACACAAAAATCAGTGAATAATGAAAGGGATGAGGACCTAATTAATAGGTACGAAGTATCCTAAGAGAATTAGAATCGAGTGTCTTTTGTTTAAATGTGTAAGGAAAATGCTCTGATCAATGGAAATGCACATGATTCCAAAATAATAAACATTCACAAGTTTAGCTGGGACGCAGAAAATGGAGATAGTGATTTAATACACTCGTCAGAAAAGGACTGGCTGGAAGTGTATCTGATCATTGCTTTGTTAAAGCAATCGTAAAAAAATGGAGAAAACAAGGTTAATATACAATTACAGCTATAAATAATTAACAACATAAGAAATAATTAACAAATTTATCATTGTAAAACAACAAAGACAAAGCTGAAAGACATATTTGAGACAATGACCTCGGGTTAAGTTAAAATGTTGGACTCTACTAATGCTGTTACTACTCTTAATAATAACAACAATGATAGTAATACATTTTTTAATGTCTGTCATTTATGTATCCTGATTAAGATGAGCACAGAGAAGGGAATTCCAGAGCCCTTAGAATGCAGTACAACGCGTCTAACATCTCCCCCCAAAATACCAGTCAAGTTCCTTGCATCATAAACCTTCTAGAATTCGAGAGCTGATGTGTTTGTGCAATATACAGACACAAACACACACAAGCATGCTCAAACCAAGTTGCAGTAGTAATAGTGCTCCAACCCTATGAAGAATTAATAATGCTAAGAACTGTTTTAACATCCTGAAAAATAAAAAAGAAAATAAAAATTTAAAAAATACCTCGAGGAGTACAATCGCTGGGGAGATCATTTTCAAGCCTTGAGAGGCGGTCTGAACAGCACCGCCCTCAGCTCTGTTGTAGCAGCAATAACAGCAGCAACAGCAATGCCAGTAATACCTGCACTTGTATCGGCAGCAGTAGCAATAGCAGCAGCACCAGTAGCAGTAGTAGCAGTTGCAGTAACAGCAGCAGCAACAGCAGCACTAGTAGCAATAGCAGTCGCTGCAGAATTAGCAGTAACAGCAGCAGTAGTAGTAGCAGCAACAACAATTGCAGCAGAATCAGCAAAAGTAGCAGTAAAAGCAGCAGCTGTGTAGTAGTAGCAAAAGCAGTTGCAGCAGAATCAGCAGCCGCAGTAGTAGCAGCAACAGTAATTGCAACAGAAGCAGTAGTAGTTACAGTTGCAGTAACAGCAGCAGTAGTAGCAACATCAGTTGCAGCAGAATCAGCAGTTGCAGAAGTAGCAGCAACAGCAACTGCAACAGTAGCAGTAGCAGAAGCAGCACTCACGCCAAGTAGCAACAGCAGTAGAATCAAAAGCTCCAACACCAGCAGTAGCAACGAGAGCAGTAGCAGCAACAGAGGCAGTAGCAGTAGCAGTAACAGTAGCAGCAACGAGAGCAGTAATAGCAACAGAGGCAGTAGCAGTAGCAGTAGCAGCAGTAACAGTAACAGTAACAGCAACAGCAAGGTCTGGAGAGCTCTAAAGAGCTATCAGACGCAAGGTCGTCTCCCCGACCTCGGCGTTTCCTACAACCGGTTCACCGGGAATGTTTTGGGGTATAGGAAGGAGAGAGAGAGAGAGAGAGAGAGAGAGAGAGAGAGAGAGGGTGGGAGGAGGGAGAGGAGGAATAAGTAGGGGAGAGGACCTCACTGGGAATGATTTGGGGGGCGGGGGAGAAGAGGACGCCCTGAATTTCCTTTGTTATAGGGACAAATGCTCTCTGGTAATCACAGCCTCCTCCTCGACGAAGACAACGCTCAAAATAGAACATCTAAGAGAGAGAGAGAGAGAGAGAGAGAGGAGAGAGAGAAGTCGAGCATCACTCGAAAAAAAAAATAGGGACGGGAAGGAAAAGGGAAGGAGGGGGGGAAGGAGGGAAGGAGGGAAGTAGGGAGTTGGTCGGTGGATTCCTTCACATCCCGCAGGACCAGTCATAAAGGTCGAGCAGCGGCCTTGTCATCCTTACCCCGAGATCCTCCTCCTCCTCCAACCTCCTCCTCCTCCTCCTCCTCCTCTTCTTCTTCTCCTTCCTCCCTGACCTCGATATTACGCACGGTTCGTCTTTCTCTATTCCACGCTGACGGAAAAGCGAATCGGCGCCGATGATGACAGAGGTTCGTCACGAGATGAGACCAACGAGGAGATGCTGATGCTGAAGATGCTGATGACTTTATAACAGACCTTGATAATACGCTTGACGATCATCTCTCAGGTGGGTCTCCCTTACCCAAGGAGGTTAGATTTGGGTTTACCTAAACACCGTTAAAATAAGTGGTGTGGAGAGAGAGAGAGAAAAAATAAAGTTGGGCGGGGATAGCAAACTGTTGCTATCAGGTATTAGGTAAGGGGTTTTGAAATTTGTTATACAATGCCTCGGTTACCATTTGTCATTTATACGATGTTATGATTGGCTGGTTATGTTACCCACTAGTTTTCTTTTCTCTGGACAAAATTAATTAAGCTATACTATAGCATTATCTTTTTTTTGCAGCAGATTCTGAAAAAGTTGAAAGATATTATTATTATTATTATTATTATTATACTATTATTATTATTATTATTATTATGTTATTATTATTATTATTATTATTATTATTATTATTATTATTATTATTTAGAAGATATACCCTTTTCATGTGGAATCAAGAACACCGAACGGGCCACTGACTTAAAATTTAAGCTTCCAAGAATACGGTGTCCGTACACACACACACACACGCGCACAAAAGCTCATACCTCCACAATCGCACACCGATTGAGAGAGAGAGAGGAGAAGAGAGAGAGAGAGAGAGAGAGAGAGAGAGAGAACAAAACGTACATGTGTCGTCAAGCTTTGAAAACCTGTCATCCACTCATGTGATTATATTTTAACAGCAACCTGTGAACTCAGCTGATCGAATTCCTCGACACGTAGTAAGTCACCCATTCGCCGAGATTATTGAATAAACTGATAAAAATGCAAGTTCACGGTCGTGTTTCTGTTATGATTACAAGTGCAAAGATGGAATAAGACTTTCTACGAATATTTTCAGTGAATATGCAACGAGAAACTCAGAGATATAACTAGTTAGAGCAAGAGAGAGCTAACAACTATTACGGTGACTTGGTGCGAGCGATTCGTGAGTCTTATGACAATATACTACACTCGACTGCCGTCACCTCGAAATTGTTCGCCTTGGGGCGAATTTCTACGTGACCTCTGCCATTACCCGTTAGGTTTCTCGTTGGACGAGTGATTTTCGAGCTCGGATACCAATCCGGTGGTCCGAAGGTCGATTCTCGTCTCAGCCAACGTGAGAGAAAGTCATTCCTCGGTATAATGTGGTTCGTATCCCACAATATACTGTAGGTCCCGTTGCTAAGTGACCAATTGGTTCCTAGCCAAGTAAAAATATCTTAAGCTTCGGGCCAGCCCTAGGAGAGCTGTTAATCAGCTCAGTGGCCTGGTAAAACTAAGATATACTTAATACTTTTCTGCCACTGCGACAATTCGTAACTACCAAGTTTTTCTCGAACGTAACTCACCTCGACCAGTCAAAAGAAAACCGCCATGAATACAAATTCAAATCCTGAATTTCAATGTGCTATGAATAAGATGCTACGTGAAGGCTGACTCACAGCTCAGCCATTCCTACCATTCTTTCTGTCGCAAACGACTTCCTCCTCTCTCTCTCTCTCTCTCTCTGCTTCTTAACTCGGGGGTCTCTCTCGCTCTTCTCTCGCGTCGTGGACGGTAATCTCGAAATCAAGTCTACCGTCTAGCCGCGTGTGGACGTATCAACAAATAGTCCTTCTACTGTTAGCTAAGATATCAGCTCCACTCCAGAATGCAGAACCTGTTTAATGGGGGTTTCTGGACGCATAAACTTTCCAACTTACGGCTCTGGTTCAGTTTATCAAATCAAATAAGCATTTTCTAGAAGATCTCGTCATATTTCACTGCAAAAGGAATGACTCAAAGCAGTCTGCGCGTCAATGGGAGGTGGCGGAGAAGTTGCTGGAAGGAGAAAAGAGGTGGCATTATTCTTAACTTACTGAGATGGCTGGCTATTCGTCTGTCCGTTCGCTGTTCGTCTGTCCGCCCTTAGATCTTGAAAACTACTGAGGCTAGAGGGCTGCAAACTGATATGTTGATCATCCACCCTCCAACCATCAAACACACCAAATGGCAGCCCTCTAGCCTCAGTAGTTTTTATTTTATGCAAGGTTAAATTATAGCGGTGCCAACAACCCGCCCACAGATCTTAAAAACTACTGAGACTGCAGGGCTGCAAATTGGTATGTTGATCATCCACCCTCCAACCATCAAACATACCAAATGGCAGCCTTATATCCTCAGTAGTTTTTATTTTATTTAAGGTTAAAGTTAGCCAACAACACAGGACACTACCGGGCCCTGAGTGGAAGTTCTATGGGCTGCGGCTTATAAAGTTTCATAAAGCATCATACGTTGTACAGAAAGGTGATGTCTTCGGCGCAATTACTTATTGTTTTTGTCACTGTTTCTGATCAACAGAATCTCCTCTAGAAAAAAAAAAAAAAAATCAGACTATGCTCTGGACTACCGAGCAGCCAATTTCCGATGCAGAGTCGAACTAACCGTCGCTCGATGAAGCTTCCTAGGAAACACGACGAGAATTTTAAGCAGAGGAGGCGACAGCTGCCCTTGATATTGCTTGCTGAAAGATTACACAGAAAACTAAGATTCAAGTGGCTGGACGTCTTCACGTCACATTTTCATTTTGACATTTCACCAATAGAGAAAATCTATAATTTACTGAATTCACTGACGTCTTCACGTCATATTTTCAATTTTGACGATTCATATCAATAGAAAATCATAATTTACTGAATTCTTCACGTCATATTTTCATTTTTGACAATTCATACCAATAGAAAATCATAATTTACTGAAGTCTTCACGTCATATTTTCATTTTTGACAATTCATACCAATAGAAAGTCATAATTTACTGAAGTCTTCACGTCATATTTTCAATTTTGACATGCCATACCAATAGAAAATCATAATTTGCTGACATCTTTACCTAGCTTATTTATTCGTTTATACATTTATTTATTTTTTCTCATAATTGATCTCTTCTTTCTGCATTTCCTGTTACCTTCTGTTACTTCTTTCAAGTAAACGCCATATTATTTGGGAGGTTTCTGGAATTTCATTATATATTATATATATATATATATATATATATATATATATATATATATATATATAATATATATATATATATACTACATATATATATATATTACTATATATATACTATATAGATATATATATATATATATATATATATAATATATATACATGTATGTATGTACGTGTGTATATATATACATACATATATATGCATATATATTATATTTATATACTTTAAAAAATCACAGTAGATGCACGGGACTTCATTCAAATAAGCGAATACCACAGGAACATGAAAGGCAGAAATCCAAGTGCTTTCGTCTTTAATTAAAACATCGTCAAGGCACGGTGTCTTAATAAAACGAATTCGCTTAGATTATATATATATATAGATATATATATATATATATATATTATATATATATATATATATATATATATAAATAAATTTTATAACATACTTTTAAATTAAGTGTAAACCAGCCGAATCGAGACATCTCTGAATATCGGGAATAAATAAACAAAGACCTTAAAAAAGAAAAACAAAAACAAAAGCATAAATTCACCTTGGATTCTACTACTAATCTCCCTGTATATTTGTCCAGGACTATTAGGGCGCTCGTTCATAAATCACGATCGCTCAACGAAACCGAAAATGGACGCGATGTACACAGCCAAAAGCCGTTTTGAGAAACTAATGAAGGATTCTCAGTCATCGATCATGATATTTTCCACTCCCCTCTTGATAAACTCGGCGCCAGGGGGGAGGGGGCGGGGGCGTCTCTCAGCGCTGGGAATTATTAGGCGCGCGGTTTGCTACAGGAAGTTCCATAACAACGAGTCAATGGGGCAGGCAATGTGATAAACAGCATCTCTTTTTTTATGGGGGGTTGCCGGGTTGGGGGGGGAAGATCAAGTCTGTAGCTTAATGATCACTTCATGTTCACTTTTGAAGGTATTGGTTTTCTTGCAAGATAGGTGAGTATATCTATACTATATATATATTATATATATATACATATATATATATATATATATATATATATATATATATATATATATATAACTATACATACTATCATACCTGTTACTAAAAGTATGTATATATATATATATAATGAGAAGTTAAGAGGGCATTGTAGCTATTACAATTTCATATTATATATATATATATATATATATATTATGATTATATATATATATATATATATATATATATATATATATATATTATATATATATGTATATATCACTAAAAGGACCTCATTCAAACTGGTGATGGTATCTAGCAGAGTAACTCTTTGGAATAAATAACTCTGCTAGATACCATCCAGTTTGAATTAAGTCCTTTTAGTAATTGTGCTATTGCGCAGAACACACACATACTATTCATGTACATATATGTGTGTGTACATACATAAGTATATATATAAATATATATATATATGTAATTTGAAATTGTAATAGCCACAATGCCCTCTAAACTTCCCAAGGCTTTGTAGTGACAAGCGTATAAAAAAAAAAATAATAAGTAAAAAAAGCAAAGAATTTGAGAAGTTAAGAGGGCATCGCGGCCATTACAACTTCATATGCACCTGGTAAAAATGACCAGTAGATTCTACATATATAAAAATATATTTAAAAAAACAAAATAAAGTGTAAAACACCCTTAGTGTAACCAGCAACAGAACCTCCCACCGTCAATTCGTACCGTGATGACAAGAAAACTGGTACGAATCAGGAGAGACCTTCACCTAATCTGGTGTTTGATTCTGTCAGACGAGAGATAGAGAGAGAGAGAGAGAGAGAGAGAGAGAGAGAGAGAGAGAGAGAGAGAATAGTTCAAAGCACAGGTATGCGCGAATTCGACGTTAGGTTAGTGGAGTGCTTTTTTTTTTTTTGGCCTTCAGAGGATCTTTGCTGGTATTATTATTAACCCAGTCATTGTTTGTTTACACACACGCACACACACACATATATAATAATTATAGATAAAAAATACTATACATATACATATGTATATTTATATATAAAAAACGTATACATACACACACATATTTGTGTATATGAATAATTTATATATATATATATATTTATATTACACAATCTCAGAGCTTTAAAAGCGTAAAAAAAATTCCTATATAAAACTCGAAGATGAAATAACTAATTTCATCAGCATCACAGATAAAACAGAATAACATCCCAATAATAAAAACTCCGATGACCTAACTTAATAACGAAAACAAACAATAACACAACGAGAGGGACACCTTACAAAGTGAAGAGAAATAAACAATAAAGAAGAAATAGCACAGAAACGTAAATATTATTTCCTTACCTTATAATTTACCTCGTCGACAACGTAAGCTACAAAGTTCACCTCTTACTTGAAAGCAAAATTAAAAACTAAATTTAATAATTGGCAAAAGAAAGCAATGGGTTTAGATGACAAACTGTCATAAAAAAATACAACTTTGTAATTATTTAAAATAAAATTCTTGGTCCATTTAAATATTTAAATAACTGTAAAATAAATATTAATAAAACTAACAATTGTTTCCTATTTTAAGATTCTCTCTCTCTCTCTCTCTCTCTCTCTCTCTCTCTCTCTCTCTCTCTTATTTCTAACTCAGTTAATCTTTTTTTTATTATTATCGCCTGACCTACTGACCTATTTCTTTCCACCTCAACCGAGGCGAAAAGTCACGTGACACGAAGCTTTTACGGTGTCAGGTGTCTAGGTGTCCAAAAAGTGTCAAAAGGGTCATCAACAAAAAGATCGACAGATTTGAGTCTGACACCTTCTCTCTCTCTCTCTCTCTCTCTCTCTCTCTCTCTCTCTATGAATCCTTACAGAGGGTCTTGGAAAATTTCTAAATAAATAAATAAATAAATAAATAAAAATCCAGAAAAACTCATTAAATAAAGAAATTAGGGATTTAAAATTTATAGAGAATCATGGACCAAGATTTCTTCATTCTGGATTCTTTAAATTCCCGACGTTGGCTCCCAGCGGGTTAAAGCTTGTGGACTATATTCCTGAACCTGGGAAGAGGATTGCAGTTAAAGTTACACACACAGAAAATCTAGAAATATATAGTATTTTATGAGTGATAGCACGTAGTATATAGATATATGTGTGTGTGTGTGTGTGTGTATAAACATATATATGTATATATATACATATATATATATATATATACATATACATATATATATAGATATATATATATATATATATATATATATAGAGAGAGAGAGAGAGAGAGAGAGAGAGAGAGAGAGATGAGGGAGAGAGAAGCAATGTACGTAAACGACTCAATAGCATTTTCCCAAGAAAAAAATTTCTCTCTCCACAAAAGAAAAAGGAAATAACATAACGATTTCGCTAAGGAAAACGAAAGAGAAAATATTAAAACCCGAAACTCTCAACAAACAGGAAAGGCATCACTTCCGACAAACCCTCCACCTTTGCTATTTTGTAAAGGCCGGAGGGAGAAATTTGATAAAGCCTGACAATATAAGTGAAGGAGAGAAAGCTGAATTTCATCCCGGTCTCCATTCAATTAACTGACCCCTGCTCTCTCTCTCTCTCTCTCTCTCTCCTCTCTCTCTCTCTCTCTCATGGGATCAGTTTAGATCCCATAAAAAAAAAACTAGACAAATGGAATTAACACTTCAAGGGGATGTCCCAACTGAGTGAAGGATGACAAGGGTGGGGGGGGGGGGGGGGGGGGGGGGGGGTGGGGGGGAGGGGGGGGGGAGGGGGGGGGGGGGGGTGGGGGCGGGGGGGGGGGGGGGGGGGGAAGGGGTGGGGGGGGGGGGGGAGGGGGGGGGGGGGGGGGTGGGGGGGGGGGGGGAGGGGAGGAGAACCAAGGAAAAGGACCCAGAAAAGGGACCCAGAAAGATGGTCCAGAAAATGGACCCAGAAAGGAGGCCCAGAGAAGGGACCAAGGGAATATACCCAGAAAAAGGAACCAGGAATTGAGCCCAGAAAATGGACCCAGAAAAAGGACCAAGGGATTAGGGCCCAGAAAAAGGACCCAGGATAAGAATCCTCAAAAAAAAGACCCAGGAAAAGGATTTGAAAAGGGACCCATTAAATGGACCCGGAAAAATAACCCAAGGAAAATTCCGAGGAAAATTACCGAGAAAAAGCATCCAGAAACAGGACCCAGAATAAGGATCCAGGAAGGACTTAGGGACAGGACCTAGCAATAAGACCCAGGGAAAGGACCAAAACAAAGGACCCAGAAAAGGGGCCCAAGAAATGTATCCAGAAACAGGACCCAGAAAAAAATGGCCCATAAAAAGAACAAGGAAAAGGAACACAGCAAAAGGACCCAAGAAAAAAAAACAGAAAAATAATAGTAACAATATATTTACAAAAAGTCAAGGGTACACTTAAAAACTCCTAAAAGCAAAATCAAAGATTGTTTACAAACAGAGAAAGGGAAACGATTCCACAAGCAAGTAGTAAACAGACCCAAGGTTTCACTGCATTTACGATTTCCCATCTCTGCTTGTGCTTCTGTACACAACTATTAATCCAAGCAAATTCAAGCGAGCGAAAGGCCTCTTTATAGGGTGACATTAGAGGAAGAAGGCAGTATCAAAAGGGCCCTCCTGCTAAACACGACAATCTCCTACAAATGCTGTCAGTTCTGACTCAGAGGATTGAAATGTCTTTGTAAATATTGCCCTGAACGTCTCTTACTAAAATCTGAACCAGAGGTGACATTTACTTACGCTTTTATTTATTTACTTATTAATTTGTTATTTTATTTTGTTTCTCTCCTAATGACTGTTCTCTTCTCTCTGTATTCTCTATTGTCCTCTGTTACTTCTTTCAAATGAACGCCATATTCTTTGGAAGCTTGAATTATTTCAAGTCACTGGCCTCTTTGGTGGGCTTGTTCCATATAAATAGAGGTTTATCATCTGGATAATAATAATAATCATAATAATAATAATAATAATATAATAATAATAATAATAATTAATATAATAATAATAGGCACGATCCCAAGATCCCTGAAAAGGAAACTGGAAAACTAGAGGCTGAAGTACGAAGCTCCAGGACTCATGCAGAGAGTGTGCTCCTAGAAACGGCACACA
>NC_087203.1:116851291-116896200 GCF_015104395.2 Macrobrachium nipponense | reverse complement strand
CACCCAATCCAACCCCTCCCCACCAAAGCATCCTTCCTGGGGGAGAAGATCAAAGGAAACGAGATCGCTAACCGCTGTGAGATGTATGGCACAGGTGATGCTGCCGAGGTGGGAAACCTCCGGCGGGCGGCGGGATGTTGCTAGGCGTCGTATGTGGCACACAGAGAGAGAGAGAGAGAGAGAGAGAGAGAGAGTGAGAGAGAGAGCTATATATGGGAGCTATATTGATAAAAAATATTGAGAGAGAGAGAGAGAGAGAGAGAGAGAGAGAGAGAGAGAGAGAGAGCTAAAAATATTCAGCTATATTGAGAGAGAGAGAGAGAGAGAGAAGAGAGAGAGAGAGAGAGAGGAGAGAGAGATTAAAAAATATTAAGATTAGAGAGAGAGAGAGAGATTAGAGACGGAGATAGAGAGAATTGAAAAAATATTTGAGAGAGAGAGAGAGAGCGAGAGAGAGATGAGAGAGAGAGAAAGAGAGGAGGGAAGGAGCGTCAGCATCCTTTACTGTCGTAAGAACAGACAAAAAATAGACAGAGACAGAGAGAGGGAATCTAAAAAATATTCAAGGAAAAGAGAGAGAGAGAGAGAGAGAGAGAGAGAATCGACAAGATAATCACAGCAAGAGAAAGAGAGAGCGATAGTTAAGAGAGAGAGAGAGAGAGAGAGAGAGAGAGAGAGAGGATAGAGAGAGAGAGAGGATGTGGTCAGTATCCTTTAACTGCTGTTGCCTGGTCTTGTGTCTCCTTAATCTCCTTCTTTCGAGGCTAGATTCGAGATGGCCTTTTCATTTGTTTATTTGGGAGGCGTGACTTTGTTTACGTTTTAAGCTCTTTAGGCATAAAAAAAAGTGCGGAGGGACAAACAAAGCCGACACAATAATTTTCTTTTCAGGAAACCCAAAATAGTCTCCATGGGGAGAGGTCGAGCTGAACTCTGTCTATTTGTCGAATATTCCCGCTGGGTAAAACGAGCAACTTGTCTGATAACTCAGGCATTGACGAGATCGATAAAAAACAGACGCTAAATTTAACAGGTTATATAAAGAAAAATGAGTAAATGTTAGCAATATTCGTCACGCATGAATTCAACATAATGAGTCATTTGTAAGATGACTGAGAGAGACACTTAATTGCCTCTACTGGCAATTACTGTGACAGAAGTACGTGCATTGAAATGCAGATCATTATGTATGCAATTGGCAGAAGATAACTCACGAACAATTAACTTACAGCAAGTCGTAACTGTTTTCACAAAGGTTACTGTTTGTTTATTTATCTATTTATTTATTTGATTGATTTATTTGGAAGTATACTTGGGAGAGACGATTAGCAGAACCTACTTATTGTAAGTGATATACGAGAGATGACATGCACGCACACAATATATATAATAGTATATATATATATATATATATATATATATATATATATATCTATATATATACACCATGTCTCTCTCCCTTAATTTATTTTTTAATTCTCTCTCTCTCTCTGTGCCACACACTACACACACACTCCCCACACACACACACACACACACACACACACACACACACACACACATATATATATATATATATATATATATATATATATTATATAGATATATACGAGCTGTGTATAATACAACCAAAAAATGTATAGGTTACAAAGAGAAAAACAAAAAACAGAATGCAAACTTTTCAAGTAACTAAAGTAAGTTATCAGAATAAGCACACCAATGTCTACAAATTAATTCAGAAAACAGATTAATATAAGAAAATTATATATATTTATATATAGTTGTATACCATATTTTCTTGTGTAATAAATATAGTCTACGGGGACTGACCACCGCGTTTAAAATCGACACTGTTCAGCCCTGGGCTAGCCTCTCTCACCACTTCCCCATAAAACCATGACTAAACGGAAGTACCTTACTCTAAGCTTTGTGACAATACACACTATATATCTCTAGAGTTAGAACTGGCAGTTTTAACCCTCTCTTATATCGCCCTCCAGATATTCGTCAGAAAGAGGTGACATACTACCTGGGCCATCTTGAATATGATCATTTTTGGGGGGTTATACGGCCTATCTAGTAAATGATCTGGCCATGTGGTTAATCTAGAATATAAGTGACGAAGAAAGGTAGACCTATATATGACAGCTCTTGACTTTAGAAAATTTAGGTGGAGCTGGAAAAAAAATTTAAATTTACATAAGAGTTTGAACAGCAAGATTTGAAGAAAGGAAGCCGGGAAGGGAGGTAAAGTAAAAGGCTATGAAGTGGGCACAGCTATGGGCCCTGAGGGATGCTGCAAATGCCTATACAGTAACACCTACAGTGCCCCAAGTTTGGTGCACTGAAGGCAATACCCCCTGCGGGAGTACAACGCCTGCTAATATTGGATATGTACCAAGTATTTCAAGCTCCATTTTGATAGTCTTCATCCTTCTTCGGATGAGCTAGACTTATCCAATCGTTTCAACGAAGAAAAATCGATATAAGTCACGAAAGCTGCATTAGTAGCCCCTTTTTAATATCACCATCTACATACCAACCTACCTGAAAAGAGGAGGACCATCCCGTGAAAGATAACCCCCCGCCCCCCCCCCCCCCCCCCCCCCCCCCCCCCGCCCCGTAACGAAGTTTCGGTCAGATCTACGCCTACCCAAATACAGGCGAAATGAGCAATGCAATGCCACCTACATTAGCGTTTTTTATGAACTTCACCCCCCTCCTCTCTCTTTCTCTCTCTCTACCCTTCCCAGTTCCCCCTTTCCTCCCTCTCCCTATGAAAACAAAACCTCCTCCTTCTCCTCCCCCTCCCCCTTGTATTTAAGGATCTATGACAAAGGAGAAGCTGACACGTGGTCATTCCGAAAAGTGTTCAACACGCCCCTAGACCATGTCCTTGTAATTGAAGCCAACAAGCAGCTTACCCTTATTTGCCTATGCACGAGCGTCGGGGTTGCATAGCAATGTGCAGGAGGAGGAGGAGCAAGGAGAGGCCACAGGGAGGGGAAGGGAGGAAGAGAAGGTTGGATAACCAGGGAAGGGAAAGACTTGGCGAAATGAGAACAAGGAAAACCTTGCGGGATGCCATGACGTAACTCCAAGGAGACACCAACGGTGGGTGAAAAGTTACACAGAATCTCAGACCGTTTGTTAAACGTTTATCTCTTTCTTTCTGATTTCATTAGAATATAGACAAAAGGGGAGTTCTTCGTGCATCCAACTGCCATGAAAACTAAACAAGCGGACACCAGATTCAGTCCCTAAATTCAGGATAGGCCTAAACGTAGCGATGACGTCATTCTTGAGGAGTCTGGCCTCCATGGGAGTTTAATAAGTTGGCAACGTGACGACCGTGAAATAAAATGCCTATTTTGAAATACACCTATTACTATGAAATAGATCTTTCTGACATAAGGATATACATACATACATACATACACTACATACATACATATATATATATATATATATATATATATATATATATATATATATATATATATATATATATGTAATTATATAATTATATACACATTTATATAGTGTACAGCATTCCTTATTCAACGAATGACAATTTTAAAAAGTATAAAAAAACAAATGCATTAAAATAATGTATTTTTAACCTTTGTGCTTTTTGATAAGCAAAAGTACGTACTTGAAATACTGTCGATAAACAGAGTGAATATTCGCTCTTTCTTTAAGTGATTGGGAGGATAAAGTACAAGCAAATAAATAAATAAATAAATAAATAAACAAAGAAAAATAAATAGAATGTTTGAGAAATCACCAACATAGACGTTGGATAGGCCTGCATGAAAAGATGGTGACGGGAAAAAAAATTGGACCCAGAGATGATGACCTGGTAGGCCTAAAAGTAGGCTTACCACCATAATATTTATACGAGATGAACTGTGCTGACGACGGCCTCAGATCTCCTCTGCCTCTCTCTCTCTCTCTCTCTCTCTCTCTCTCTCTCTCTCTCTCTCATATCAACTAAATGTATTTTTCTTATTATACCCTGAACAATTAGGTTTTTGAATAGCACCAGCGGCCATGATGGATATGAAGTAAGCTGAAATGACAATGCATGTTATAATGTGTGTGTGTACACACACACACACACACACACACACACACACACACACACACATATATATATATATATATATATATATATATATATATAATATATATATATATATATATATATGTGTATATAGTGTGTGTGTGTGTGGTGTGTGTGTGTGTGTGTAAGCTTTATAATTCATTAAAGATAGCGTTGCTCCAATGATAAACAGTACAGGGGCTGCCAACCTTGATGAACCAGACACGCCTCCCCGAAAGGACCCCCGAGATTCCTTACAAATGGATTGAAGTCCTTCCTTCCTCAATCGCCTCCTCCTTCAAAAAACTCGACGAAGCAAAGCGTCAAATCCAAAGAGAGAGAGAGAGAGAGAAAAAAAAAAAGTCTATAGGCCTAGGTCTATAGTGTTAGTGTATGCGTTTTATCAAACGTAGGCCTACGGGAAGGAGCACAAACTGAAAGCTCCCTTTTGTTACAGGGGGGCGGGGAAAGGTGGGGGGGATTCTCTAGCCCTTCCCCTACCCTTAACCCTTCCCATCAGCTTGGTATGGTAAGGGGGGAGGGGGTAATATGCTGGCAATATCCATCGTCAATTGGCTTCTCATCATCAGTCAATGAGTTAACGACTTCATTAACTCCTCGGGTGGCTCGATAATGTTACTGTTAGACCAATGGGACCACTGTTGACACTTGATGTGATTATGATGGAAATGTTTTATTGGGGGGGGGGGGCAGTTTTCGATATGTATAGTAATTGATTAAAATATTCTTATATGTCAATGGCTGAAGTTCACTCAAGAAATGTAGGTATACATATGCCATGTATATTGTTCAAAAATACATTTAATATATATTAATTAGATAATGTATTTTAAGTGTAATTTGTAACATATATGTATATTTTATGTATTTAGTAATGCTTATTATTACAAAATATACAATTATTGCACATTGTTAATAACCTTAAAAATACATTTAAATTGTATTATCAATAACTCGCTCTCTCTCTCTCTCTCTCTCTCTCTCTCTCTCTCTCTCTCTCTCTCTCAAGTGTTTCCAACATGAATGTAAATAAATCAACTGAGAATAATATATATATATATATATATATATATATATATATATATATATATATATATATATATATATATATATATATATATAAATATATGTATATATCTATTATATTATATATGTATATATAAATAAACACAATACATAAAAATATATACATATAAAAACACGCACTTACACGCAAATAATATACATCTAAACACAAACACATACAACACATATACAAAAACACACAAATACACAAACAATTAGTCTAAATATCTCCCATTTGATAAAATCCAATTGCACGGAAACAGTGACCTCAGGTCAATTGATAACGACTATAATTTATTGTCCAGCTTAAATGGATCTGTAATGGTGCAATATTGTACATCCTGGAATGGATGAAATAATTGTTACTTCTCTACAACAACTGCAGAAATTAATGTGGGGATTATTACCGCTTATAATTGCAATGCTCTCTCTCTCTCTCTCTCTCTCTTCTCTATATATATATGAAAAAAGTAAAAATTGGCGAATAATAAAAATGACTCTCTCTCTCTCTCTCTCTCTCTCTCTCTCTCTCTCTCTCTCTCGTCTCTCTCTATGAAAAAATAAAAAGTAAAAAATTGACGATAATTTTAATGACTCTCTCTCTCTCTCTCTCTGAAAAAGTAAAAATTGACGAATAATTAAATGACTCTCTCTCTCTCTCTCTCTCTCTCTCTCTCTCTCTCTCTCTCTCTGTGTGTGTGGGTGTGTGTGTGAAAAAAGTAAAAATTAACGAATAATTAAATGACTCTCTCTCTGTCTCTCTCTCTCTATGAAAAAAGTAAAAATTGACGAATAATTAAATGACTCTCTCGCTCTCTCTCTCTCTCTCTCTCTCTCTCTCTCTCTCTCTATAGGCACACATGTAGACACGTAGACACGTAGACTGAAACACTTTATTAAAATATATGAAACTGAAAAGACATTCCAAGATATTTCAATGTAAGACTGACTGGAAGAATTTCTTAACCAATTGTTAAAGATATATGAGTATCTATCAAGAGTGGGGGCAAAAAAAAGTATATAGATATATAATATAATATTATATATATATATTTATATATATATATATATATATATTTATATATGTATATATATATATATATATATATATATATATAAACCATCAATGAAGGAAGAGGACACACACAGATGACATGCTGTCTTTATTGCGACGTTTCGTAATTATCAAGTTAATTACATCATCAGGCTGTAAAAATGAAAATAAATTTCCTAGTAAAATTGTAAAAACAAAACTAAAAATTAAAAATTTCAGAAATGTCAAGGTAAAAAAAAGTTATTTCTTACAAGTGTATAAAATATACACATTAAAATTAAGGAATGTTAAATATTTAAAAGGACATACATTAAAATGAAAGATAAATGAACATAAAATAAGCAAAAAATTGGACAAAAGATTGAAGCAGCAGCGAACAGTTACAGAAACAAAAGAAGTTAAGGACCGACCTAGAGGAGTGACAGCGTTTTAAACTAAATGTAAATAAAACATAAAAATATAAAACCAACACAAGTCAAGACAAATACAGAGGGAGGGAGACCGTATGGGTTGTTCCACGAACGGAACAAGTTGTTTAATAAAGAGCGATTCTAGAATAACAAGGTCGTGCGGTTGGTGGTATGGGCCTAAAATACAGAGTCTTTATTATCGATATATGTTTTACATTTTTGTGGAGTGATTTCTAATATTGGAGTGTTCTGGGTTTCAATCCTGCTGCCATGCGGAAGCTTTATGCCACGATGAGAATCGATACGCACCTAAGGAGTCTGCTGGTGGATTTCCCACATAGGTCCCTGTTTGACATTCAGGGCAAGTATATTTATAAATACACCAGAGGACATATAAGGTGATAATCGCTCCTTCGAGGTAAAGAGGGAACCGATGGTTGAAATAGGGTTCTTAGGGATTAATTTACGTTGTATGGCATGAAAATGTCCTTTGTTTGTAATTTTTTTTTTTTTTTTTTTTTGAATTTCTGTGAACTTTTTGTGAAATTTAATGTCAGAGTAAATGGGAAGCATGCATAGAACTTCATTTTAGGACAGTTAAAACTTTTGGTTTAACAATGAATGTTTTTTTCAGTAGGTGATCTAATTTCCATATAAATTAGCTTAGCAGGGAAACAATTATTGTTAAAAAGTCAATTAAAAATGTATTTCGTTATGGAAAAGGACCCGTTCGACGTAAAGGACAATGCTCGGTGGGAGAAGGGTGGAGAAAACAGGTTGGACTTAAAATTCATAAAAACAGGAGCTATAAAAGTTGGTACCAAGTCCAGTAAAAGTTTTTTCTTCCTAAAAATCGTGGTATTCTTCCCTTCATTGATGGCTATTAATATGGATTGACTCCGGCTCCTGGCACTAAGCTATATATATATATATATATACAATATATATATATATATATATATATAATATATTCTATATATTATATATATATATATATATATATATATATATATATTGACTGGTAAAAATGTTTCTAACAACCTAATTCAATCTAATAAAAGGAGCCCATAAAAAACACCAAAATGTAGAGAGAAAAAGTACTATATTTCAGAGACTGCTGTCTCTCTCTTCAGGTATATGAATGAGAAAAGTTTACAGAAAAAAGGTGGTATTTATACCAAGAGATTCGTCCACAAGTAAGCCAACTTTAGGTCACCCCCGCTGATGAAATCTCTTTAATCTTTTTAACTTAAGCGTTGGTTTGAATGAACACTGCGTCGACGATATCTGATATCCAATTCCCTTTTTGAGATGTTTCATTACCTGCCTTCTCTTTTATTAAGCGATTCCATCATTTGACTCTTGTACCGGCAGTTGCTGCTATAAATTACACGTGACATATTCCAGTTTTATTCTAGGTTATGTTCATTTATATGGTTGAAAATAGCCGAGTTCTGTTGTCCATACCTAAACTGACCGTTTGTGTTGTATTAATCTCTGGGGAAGTGATTTACCTGTAAATCCCGATGTTTAAGATTGTCACAGTCCTGGCATGGGATCTCATATACCCAGAGTCTTTGGGAGATGTCTTTTTGTTGACGTTAATCAGGGATTTGGCTAAGGTATGGGTAGGTAAATGCAAAAAGGTTGGATTTTCCCAAGGTGTGAGTTACTCTCTTATCGTCTCATGTGGGAATTTTTATTTTATTGTGGGTGTGTCTCTGGTCTTGTCTTTAGGGGGCGGTAGAAAATTACGTTTGCTTTTTGAATTGCTTCTCAATTATATGGTCAGGATACTTTAAAGATGAAAGTGCTTGCGAATTAGTTCAAATTCTTTTTCCAGAAATCTGGGGAACAAATTCGTAAGGCTCTTAAGAATAGGTTGCTAGCTACACCTATCTTGATAGTATGTCATGATAGCTAAAGTAGTGAATATATGAAGTGAGAACGTTGGTTTTCTGTATATGGTAAATTTGTATTCTGTCGTGTCTCTGATTATTAAAACATCAAAAAAGCAATTTGTTGTCTGTTTCCCATTCAACTTTAAAGTTTGATGCTGGGAAGGGGCACTAATGCGTTTTAATTTTGAGAGGAATTCATAAAATTAAAATTACCCCACTTATTAT
This sequence comes from Macrobrachium nipponense, assembly GCF_015104395.2. Taxonomy (NCBI): domain Eukaryota; kingdom Metazoa; phylum Arthropoda; class Malacostraca; order Decapoda; family Palaemonidae; genus Macrobrachium; species Macrobrachium nipponense. The sequence continues at coordinate 116,887,419 of NC_087203.1, read as the reverse complement.
CCCAAAATGTTAGTATGTCATCCAGTAATCTCATCACAGCATGTTTTTGGGTTTTATTGCATTTATACTGTAGTTTTCAAAGTATTTCCATGTACAAATTTTAGCCATCTGTACATGGAAATACTTTGAAACTACAGTAATAAATGCAATAAAATAAAACCCAAAAACATGCTGTGGATGAGATACGTGGATGACATACTAAACATTTTGGGATAAAATAAGTGGGGTAATTTAAGAATTTCCTCTCAAAATTAACGCATTAGTGCCCAGCATCAAATTTAAGTTGAATGGGAAAAACAGACAACAAAATTGCGTTCTGATGTTTTTAATAATCAGAGACACGACAGAATACAAATTTTACCATATACAGAAAACCAACGTTCTCACTTCATATATTCACTACTTTAGCTATCATGACAATACTATCAAGATAGGTGTAGCTAGCAACCTATTCTTAAGAGCCTTACGAATTTGTTCCCCCATATTTCCTGGAAAAAAAGAATTTGAAACTAATTCGCAAGCAACTTTCATCTTTAAAGTATCCTGACCATATAATTGAGAAAGCAATTCAAAAAGCAAACGTAATTTTCTACCGACCCCCTAAAGACAAGACAGAGACACACCCAACAATAAAATAAAAATTCACCTGGAGACGATTAAGAGAGTAACTCACACCTTGGGAAATCCAACCTTTTGCATTTACCTACCCAAATACCTTAGCCAAATCCCTGATTAACGTCCAACAAAAGACATCTCCCTAAGACTCTGGGGTATATGATGATCCCATGCCAGGACTGTGACCAATCTTACATCGGATTTACAGGTAATCATTCCCCAGAGATTAATACAACACAAACGGTCAGTTAGGTATGGACAACAGAACTCGGCTATTTTCAAACCATATAAAATGAACATAACCATAGAATAAACTGGAATATGTCACGTGTAATTTATAGCAGCAACTGCCCGGTACAAGAGTCAAATGATGGAATCGGCTTAATAAAAGAGAAGCAGGTGGAATGAACATCTCAAAAGGGAATTGGACATCAGACATCGTCGACGCAGTGTTCATTCAACCAACGCTTAAGAAGATTAAAGGAAGATTATCAGCGGGGGTGACCTAAATTGGCTTACTTGTGACGAATCTCTTGGTATAAATACCACCTTTTCTGTAAACTTTTCTCATTCATATACCTGAAGAGAGAGACAGCAGTCTCTGAAATATAGTACTTTTCTCTCTACATTTTGGTGTGATGGGCTCCTTTTATTAGATATATATACTATATATATATATATATATATATATATATATATATATATATGAATAAATAAACAAATAAAAATATTGTGATTTAGAAGCACATCGCTCGTGTCAAAGTGAACGAATTGACAAATAAGTGACGGCTGTTAATTTGAAAGGCCGGACGCAGAGTCCTAAATATTATTGAGAAGTGACATAAATATTGTTTGAAACTTTCATTGTACAGATAAGCAATCCATCATCCAAGGACAGAAGGTAATTGTTAACGAAAGGACACTTTGTGAACTCCATGTTTATAAATTATTAGATTTCTCTTGGAAGTTTGCATAATATTGATAATAGTAGAAGTTTTACAAATACCTAGAAGTGAGGATTTATCAAAAACAGTGGAAAACTAAACAGGTTTGCAGTTTACTCAGAGAGAGAGAGAGAGAGAGAGAGAGAGAGAGAGAGAGAGAGAGAGATAATTCCAACGTGTAAAAAATATAAAAATCCATAAACAGGGGGAAAGAGAGAAAAAACAATAATAATATATAAAAATGGAAAAATCTATTTACAGTTAGAGAGAGAGAGAGAGAGAGAGAGAGAGAGAGAGAGAGAGAGAGAGAGAGAGAGAGGAGAGGCAATTCCAACATATAAAAAAAATTTAAATCCATAAACACCTGAGAGAGAGAGAGAGAGAGAGAGAGAGAGAGAGAGAGAGAGAGAGACTAAATTCCAACATAGGAAAAAGCACAAAAAACTAAACTGCACGACAAAATAATGATTGAAAATTGAAAAATTGAAAATAATGATTTCCCTGTAACACACACAAATTACCTACAATTTCCCCCAAAGAAGACTGACTACCTGTTGAGTCAAATTCAATAATATAGGATGTCAAGTGGCGACTACTTTCTTTGGCGAACAGGTCTTCAATCTATTAAGAATGTTTACATCGAGTGCCTTACATATTTTGGCTGTTGTTTATAACCCATCACATCAATCACCTGATATGTCCACAAAAAACGAGATCCACAATATATTTGGAAGGCGGATGGGGAGGAGGGGGAGGGCGTATTCGTAAGTAATATCTCGATATGGAAGGTTGGATAAAAGTTAATGCCAATGATTTTGCCTAATAAATCATTTGGCTTTTGTGCTTACAGAATTTCTCTGCAACAGTATTTACGCATTTTGGAGAGAGAAGATGACGAGAAGACGAGAGAAGACGAGCAGAGATGAAGAGGGACGGAGAAGAGTGAGAGCAAGGAGATGAGAACCAATACCAGCATATAAAAAGTAATATACATCTGAAGAGAGAGAGAGAGAGAGAGAGAGAGAGAGAGTATAATTCCAGCATATACAAAATCATAAACATTTGAATGGAGAGAGAGAGAGAGAGAGAGAGAGAGAGAGAGAGAGAGAGAGAGAGAGAGAGAGAAAAAAAAAATTCCAGCATATAAAAAGTCATAAACATTTGAAGAGAGAGAGAGAGAGAGAGAGAGAGAGAGAGAAATTCCAGCATATCAAACCTAACATAGTGAGTGGTTCCTACAACTGATTCAACTTGCTTATTTGGGATTCTCTTTTAGGGATTAAATATAGCCTTAAAGTATTGCCTAAGGGGAATCTTCCACTTTGTCCTTGGAGCTGGTAAAAAGACCAAGATGCCATATCCGTCGGTATTTGAATAAATAATTAAGGATATAAACAATTACGTATAAACCGCCCTTTTCCACTTCAGAATGAGGTCCCCCCCCCCCCCCCCCCCCCCCCCTTTCAAACTCAACTTATTTTTCACAGTGACCCAGAAATCGAAGCTTGTGAACTCGAAGGTCCAACATTTTGCAAAAGGTACCCAGAAGAAAGTCCTCTGAGCATGGCCTAGTATCCTCCTGCAACTAGCTGTTGTTAACCTTCAGAAATAAGCAACTTTCCCTAGAGGTCAGGCCGTCAAAAAGTACAGGTACAACAGAAAAATGTATAGGTACAACAGAAAAACGCACGGGTATAACAGACAAATTTATAGGTGCAACAGAAAACTGTACTGGTACAACAGAAAAAATGTACAGGTACAACAGGAAAATGCATAGTTACTACAGAAAAATTTATAGGTACAACAGAAAAATATACAAGTACAACAGAAAAATGGATAGGTACAACAGAACAATGTATAGGTACAACGAAAAAATCTATAGGTACAACAGAAAAATGCAGTTATAACAGAAAAATGTATAGGAACAACAGAAAACTGTACTGGTACAACAGAAAAATGCTTAGTTACTACAGAAAACATTAAAGGTACAACAGAAAAATTTATAGGTACTACAGAAAAATGCACAGTTATAACAGAAAAATGTCTAGGAACAACGGAAAACTGTACTGGTACAACAGAAAAATGCATAGGTACAACATAAAGAAAGGTACAGGTACAACAGAAAAATATACAGGTACAACAGAAAATGCACAGTCATAAAAAAGAAGCATCGGTAGCTACAACAAAAAACTGTACTGGTACAACAGAAAACAAATCCAAACTTTTCAAGTAACTGAACAAAGCAAGGTTTCTACAAATCAATTCAGAAAACAGAGATTTGAAATCGTTCTGTTTATTGTGAATACTTGCAAATAAAAATTTGTCAGCTTAAACTGTCTATTGTCTTCTTGAGACCTCTTCACTGAAGAGCATCTGGCATCCTAAAGGAACAACACATCATTGCAAATGGCTAGACTTGACACAGAAGCAAGACAACTGGAAAAACTTAATTAAATTCGCTTTCCGGACGAAGCCAAGTGAGAGAGACGGTATTATAGGACTATACATCTCCAGAAAAAGGACCCCAATTCTTGTTGATATTTTCCAGGAGAAATGGCTACGTTTCCCCCCTACCCCCCTTCCCCCCACCCTTTCCCTTTTCCCATAAGGAGCAGAATGAAGTTATTATCAATTCAACGGGGCACCACCTGCTCTCATAATTCTCACGGGGATACGCGATAACCGACCGAAAGGACTCCGGCGTTAGAGGCGAAAGTGGCGCTCTCGATCGGCGACGCTGGTGGTGTGCTCTTGAAGTGCGCATGCGCAGCGGGAGCCAAGCGGTGCCTTCGTAATTGCTCGGGGAGTTTGGATTTGTCCTGCCTTGTTACTCGAGATTTGTTTGATCTCTCTCTCTCTCTCTCTCTCTCTCTCTCTCTCTGCTGGAGTAAAGGACCAACCGCTCAAACATGAAACTGCTAATATTAGCAATACTGAACAGCCTGACCTGACCTTACGTAAGCCTCGTATATTATATCCTTTCGTGCTCGCTTTATTATGGTCTCTCCAGCTGCGTACAAATAGCTGTTGTAAGCTGACCTTATTTATCTGTTGGTTATGTGCCCCGAAATTTTACGACTTGTTTTCGGAATCGGATGGAATATGAAATTTAGGTAAAATGCTTTAAAAGTTGTAACAGGAAGAACAGGGTTGTAGGATGCAAGATGGAAGAGAGAAAATATGAACGGAGGCACAGTAAAAACGAATGGAAGGGGCTGCAGCTATAGTGGTCGAAGGGGCGCTGAAAATCTTCAGTAATGCCTACAGTGTACCCCGTGACGTGCAGTGAAAGCATCAGCACCTTATGGGGCTTGGTACTTTGTTGGAAAATGTGTCACGTGACAAGAATAAGTTTACGAAAATAAATAAATAAATAAATAAAAAAATAAACATATAGCATGAAATGTTGCTTTTTTTGTTCCACTCAACAAAAAAGTAAATATTTTAACTATTTATCCAGTTTAATTCAAACTGCATTTGAGTCAACTACGACGTAATGAAGGATTATTCATACACTGCAAAATATGAGCTTAATCCCTTCACGAACAAAACGTTTCACGTCTTCAAAACTGAACAAAATTTTTCATTTTCAAAATTGCACAATTTTTTTCACATTTTCAAATTTGAACACTTTTCACATCTTCAAAATGGAACAAAATTTTTCACATCTTATAACTAAACAAAACGTTTCACGTCTTCAAATTAAAAAAAAAAAAAAAAAAATCTTTAAAACTGAACAAAATTTTCCACATCTTTAAAATTGAAGAAAAATATCCACAAAAATTTTCACATCTTTAAAATTGAAGAAAAATATCCACATCTTCAAAAGTGAAAAAAATTTTCATTTTCACATCTTCAAAACCAGACAAAATTTCCCACCTATTCAAAATTGAACATTTTTCAATCTTCAAAACTGAACAAAATTTTCCACATCTTCAAAATCGAAAAAAAAGGAGATTCACATCTTCAAAACCAAACAGGACCGACGTTGGCACCTAAAGACGAACCCGGTAATATAACCCTGTTTTAATGACTTCCTTGTCTCGTGTTTTCTCCCTTATTACGAAACGTCAAAACTGAAGTGGCACTCTTGAGTGGCACCCCCAAAAGCCACGCCGATCTGTGAGGCTTCTTCTCGGGGGAAGTGGTAGAAGGAGGGGTGGGGTGGGGGTGGGGAGGGGGGAGGTTAAGTTTCTGCTTCGACCGAAAATTGACTTCAAAAAAAAAGTTATTGTGCCGTTTGGCTTATAAGAATATTGGCATCCTGCAGAATCATTCTTTCAGCAAAATGTAATATATATATATATATATATATATATATATATATATATATATATATATATATATATATATATATATATATATATATATATATATATATATATATATATATATATATGTGTGTGTGTGGTGTGTGTGTGTGTGTGTGTGTGTGTAAGTGTGTGTGTTTATAAACTTCCACTGTCATCTTTTACAAGCAACTACGATAACCCCTTTCATAACAGAGAAACTAAACTATATATACGAAAGCCTAAGTCTAGCAATTTATCCGAACCCAAACATTACGATACGCCTGCATGATAAAAAGTCCGTGCACGAGCATCATAACACAAGAGAAAGCTGCACAAATGTTGCAAATAAGGGTCTATGCAATTGAGTAACCGAAGCCGGAACCACATGCGGTCTGTGCATGGATTGCATGCAATCAATCAAGGCCTTACGTAATGATTGGCTGTTCGGTATGCAGCTGGCTTCGTCTCTCACGCCTTTCCACAAGATTGCTTTCTTCTTTGCTCTCTCTCTCTTTTCGTTTTGTTTCCTAGACTCTCTCTCTCTCTCTTATTTTTATTTTGTTCTAAGTTTTTTTCTGCAATTTCTATGCCTAAATGATTTAGTTTTTACTGTTTTTTTATTCTTGTTTTTCTCTCGTTTCATTTTCGTTACTTTTTTTGACTAAACGATTTAGTTATTACTGTTTTTTTTAGTCATTTCGTTTTTTCTCGATTTGTTTCCTAGACTCACTTTCTTTTTTCTTTTTTGTGGTTAAAAGATTTAATTATTTTTCTTATTCTTGTTTTTCTCTTATTTCGTTTTCGCGACTTTTTTTTACTGAACGATTTAGTGTTTCCATTTATATTTTTCTTTTCCTATTTTTCTTTGTTTGGTTTTTTTTTTTTTTTGGTTTTCAAGGTTTTTCTTCACTGAACGATTTATTAGTTCCTGTTTTATTATTGTTTTTCTCTTGTTTTGTTTTCCAGACTTTCTGTGCCGAAGAGATATATTTTTTTCCAGTTTTTTCTCGACTTGTTTTCCAGACTTTCTATACCTAAAGATTGATTTTTTTCCAGTTTTTTCATTTTTGTTTTCATCTTGTTTTGTTTTCCAGACGACTTTCGTTGCCCACAAAACTGAGTTTTTTCTTTATTAATTTCTTATTTCGGCTCCTGGTGGCGGTATTTGCTATTTTTTAATACTTCATCTCACAAAACTGCAACGCACAATAATATTTTAAGTCATTTCGAAACATACTTCAATTCAGACTATTTATTTTTTTTTAGCAAGTGAAGCCAAAATAGACTTCTGATTATACGAAGAATTTAAGGTGGTTATACCAGCACAGGCTCCTCCAAAGTGTGGTCAGGTGTGAAAAGGATGAGGTGTGGGCTTGCGTGGACCTCCTGACTCTGTCCAACCGACGAAGATAGATTCCCATGTAATGGTTTAGCCCCTATCAAATCTTAGGGCATCGACTAAATACTGTATTAAGACCGGATTAGGTATCTGATTATCAGGTAGATATATATCCTCTCTCTCTCTCTCTCTTTCTCTTTCTGCTCAAAGTAATAAAAAAGAAAAGGGATTAAAGAATGGCCCAACATTCTTAATGATATCTTTAAATAAAAATGCTGTAAAGGCTCTCTTTCCTCTCCTCTCTCCTCTCTCTCTCTCTCTCTCTCTTTCTGAAAGTAATATAGATGTAGATGGCATCAACATCTTAATGAGATCTTTATAAAAAATGCTGTAAAAGGCTCTCTCTCTCTTCTCTCTCTCTCTCTCTCTCTCTGAGTAGATAGGTGGCATCAACATAATGAGATCTTTATAAAAAAATGCTGTGAAAGGCTCTCTCTCTCTCTCTCTCTCTCTCTCTCTCTCTCTCTGAAAAGTATTATAGATTTAGATGGCATCAACATAATGAGATCTTTATAAAAAAATGCTGTGAAAGGCTCTCTCTCTCTCTCTCTCCTCTCTCTCCGCTCTCCATCTCTCTCTCTCCCCATCCTCTCTCTCTCTCTCTGAAAAATAATATAGATTTAGATGGCATCAACATAATGAGATCTTTATAAAAAATGCTGTGAAAGGCTCTCTGTCTCTCTCTCTCAATCTCTCGAAGTAATATAAATTTCAGATGCATCAAAATATATAAGAATGAGATCTATATATCTTGGAAAGTCTCTCTCTCTCTCTCTCTCTCTCTCTGAAAGTAATATAGATTTAGATGGCATCAACATATCAATGAGATCTTTATGAAATAAAATTGTGAAATGCTCTCTCTCTCTCTCTCTCTCTCTCTCTCTCTCTCTCTCTCTCTCTCTCTTCCAAGCCAGGCGTTAGGGTTAATTCTTGTAACAGAGAAATCACAGTTCACAGTGCAAACAGCAGAATCTAGCAAAATGTACCGAGGATACATCTTATTCGTTATGATAAATTAAGCTCACTTGAACTAACTATGAAATTCTCTCTCTTGCAGAACCTTCAGGTAATGAAATTTAAACTTATTCCTGGCCCCGAGCATCGCAGATTAATTACAACTGGATATATATTATTATAAATAACGATCCTTTACGTAAACCCGCAGATTGGAATTATGTTATCTAAATTATCTCCAAGCACTTAGTTTAATAATTTTCTCCATTTTGCACAATAAACTTATTTATAAATATATATCTTTTATTCAACATCAGCTAAGGGTAAGCTTCCCAGATTAGACCCTATTATAAAATATAGGCTGGAACTATCTACATTACCTCCAAGCACTTCTTTTCATACATTTTCATCCATTTTTAATAATAAATTTGTAAATAAATACATATATTTTATGCAACATTAGCTAGATGAAGGATTCCCAGATTAGACCTTGTTAAACACAATAGACTGGAACTATCTGCATTACGTCCTAGCACTTCGTTTTAGATATTTTCCTCCATTTATTTTAAGAAACATGTTATTAATAAATACATATTTTTTATGCCACATCAGCCAGACGCACGCTTGTCAAATTCGACCTTGTGCATGCAAGAACAACTATCAGCTTTATATTCAAACGACATTTTCATTGATCACCTCTTACCAATTTCATTAATCACTTATTTTGCCACTCATTCCTTTCAAGGGATCTTGACAAATCGGAAGATAACTATGGATTTATGACAATCATACGTTGCCTAACTCGTACGTAGCGTCACAAAAAATGAAAACACATTTCTCCATCTTGGCAGACCTTGGGAAAGCAAAAGTATCTATAACAAGTATTACGTTACGTCACTCCCACGAAAAATAGAATGCACTCCTCCTCAGGAATTAATGTCACATCCGTAATCCCTCGCACACAATAAGGACAAGACCCAATGTATGTCTTCATAAATGTGAGGACCCTCTGAACTTCTCATGTTAGTGGTTCACCCGGAAGCACTTTCCCGAGATGTATGCTAGTATTGCAACAGCCCCGTTTTTTTTTTTTTTTCTTTTTTGGCCTTGCCCCTAGGTTAGGTTAAGTTAGATTAGGTTAAATTAGACTAGTGCCTCAATAGAAATCAGGGTGTGGGGGCGTTGTACCTTGCCCCTAGGTTAGGTTAGGTCAAGTTGGATTAGTGCCTCAATGGACATTGGGGCGTGGGACACATAATGAGACTATTTTCAAGAAAAATCTATGGTTAGTTTTTGAAATATGGCGCCCCGCTTTTTTTACTTGGTTACATCTCGGGAAAACACGAAATCATTCTTCTTTAAAAAGAAGAAGAAGAAGAAGAAGAAGAAGAAGAAGAAGAAGAAGAAGAAGAAGAAGAAAGCAACGCCCAGTTGGTGGATATTTCTCAATAATTCCTTCTGCTTATGAAGGGGTCCGTCGCCTCTTTTTTGTTTGTGTTGACATCATCGTAAACGTCACGAAATCATTCTTCTTTAAGAAGAAGAAGAAGAAGAAGAAGAAGAAGAAGAAGAAGAAGAAGAAAAAGAGAGCAACGCCCAGTTGGTGGATATTTCTCAATAATTCCTTCTGCTTATGAAGGGGTCCGTCGCCTCTTTCCCGTTAGTGTTGACATCATCGTAAACGTCATCGTGACATGAATTGATTATCATTAACAATCCCTTTCTTTCCCTATGTCACTATTCACTGATCTCACTATTTACTACTTTTAAATAAACTGGTCTCTCCTTTCTGCGTTTCCTATTACTTCCTGTTGCTTATTTCAAATGAAGGCCATAATATCTTTTGGAAGCTCGAAATTCAGGTCGATGGCCCCCCTGTGGTGGGCTGGTTCCGTATGAATAGGGTTCATCTTCTGAACAACAACATCAATAATAATAATAATAATAATAATAATAATAATAATAATAATAATAATAATAATAATAATAATAACAGTCTTATTCAACATGCCTCAGTACATGACATTCAGGCAACTGGTTCTATTCTACCTCATGCAATCTGGAGTAATGTGGATATTACAAATTCATTTTCACGGGCTAGAGGAAACACTTATCCTTGTTCTCTCTCTCTCTCTCTCTCTCTCTCTCTCTCTCTCTCTCTCTCTCTCTCTCTCTCTCTCTCTCATACTCGATGTTTTATGTGACCTGTGTCAAGTATAAGTCATTATGAGATAAGTACAGGCTATAAACGCCACAGTTCGAGTTGACGATATTCATGTCAGTCAGGGTCAAGTAGGGTCAAGATCTTCATCGTCAGGATCAGGGCCATGGTCAGAGGGGTTGAAAATGTCTTCTCAGGTGGTCACATCTGCGGAGGGGGGCAAAGGTCATAGCAAGTGTGGACTTTTTTTTTTTTGTTTTTTTTTTTACGACGAAAGGGACACGCATGACGAGTCATCACTCTCGAAGTCTACGCAAGTTAACAACAATGTATATATTGTGAAATAAATTCACAGTTATGTATGGGTTGCATATACTAAAATCTCTCTCTCTCTCTCTCTCTCTCAATACCATGCAAAAAGAAAATTATTTTTATATAATATGGACCCTTCCATATCTGTGGATTTGTTTAGCCATCTCAAGACTAGTGCAGTTATGAGTATTTTTCTTTTTAAATAAATGTTGTTTTTAACGACTGTTCGTTAATATTCCATTTAAGAATGGGTCAGTAAATGTTATAATCAGCTAAGGCGTTTCCATATGCTTTAAAATTTGGTAATAATTGACTACATTTTATACGAAACATCAAACGAAATATAGCAGTGAGTCTCGCCTCAGAAAATTACGTTTGTAAAAAAGCTAATAAGTGAAATATTTCCAAATAAAAATTTTGTAGATCAGGTTTGACGAGGAAAAGTGGAGACACATTACTGTACCATATGTCCAGTGGTACAGTAATGTCTCCACATAACTGTACAAGGGGCAGTTTTATTGTATCATTGCAATTGATTACTATTAGTACCAAAGGCACTTTTATTACTCTCTATGAAATTCCTTTTTGTGAATAAAAATTTGGGGGTTATTTCACCTCCCTTCAGGACTAACTTCCGTGTTTTGTCTCCCAAAGGCTTTTGAAAAAGAAAAAGAAAAACAAACAAAGCTGCAAGCTCAATTCTCAAAACATTTCTCAAAGTATATCACCAATGACGTGTAAAAAGCTTGCCATATTCCTTGGGTTTTTTATTTTTTTTTATTTTCGGGTACTTCCTCTTTTCAATAAATTGAAATATACGGCAAGGAAATGTTTGTGCTATCCCAAGCATACCAATGCATGATCCGACCTCCAGCTTACTGGAGGCGCCTGCTAAAATCTACGGTCAAATAGAGCTTTGTTTCACCAGCGAAATTTTAAAATAAGTACGCCATATATTACTAGAAATAATTGTTCTGTACTGTTTTTTTTACATTTTTCATTCTAATAAATAAATCATAAATATCCTATCATAAAATTCCTGTATCTTTAACTCAACGCGAAACACCTTTTTCGGACATTATTAGGCTCTACCTTTCCTACAAGTGTAAACGATTAACCCTGTAGTGTTTTTAAACAAAATACTACCAAGCGACGTTCGCTAAAATCAATCAGGCGTCCTCTAGCGGAAACGAAACACGCTGAGAAAGCCACCGCGGCTGATCGTATATATATATATAGCGCAACAGCACATCCCTAATGGCTGTGTCTTGACGTATTAAGTCCTCGCTAACGTAAGCAGCACGAGCCCAGATCACGGTCGAGCGCAGCAAAGACGAGGAGACTGCGTTCCACGTGACAATCCGAGACGCGAATTCTAATGGCGGGATTATAATCGACGGCGAACCGACCAAACAGGGTCCACACTCCACACTGCAGCGGTCCGGGGGCGGCGAAGAGGCAAAATTCTGGAGACTGGTTCCCGACGTCCGAATCTAGATGTTACCAGAGCCGCTAGTCCGAAGGCCAAGTGGCGGGAATGAATTCTTCCACGTTTATAGCTTCCTGGATAATCTAGGCGCATCTCTATGCTTAAAATCAAGAAGAAGGCGAGAAATTCCACGACACACGTAACAGGATGAGACTAACACATTACTACTAATTTTGTTAACATAACTGGGTCTATGCGACTGCTAGTACCATGTCCCGCGCATGGAACATTAAAAGTACGACGATAGATAATCTAGGCGTAACTCTATACTTAAAATCAAGAAGAAGAACGCGAGAAATTCCACGACACACGTAACAGGATGAGACTAACACCTTGCTAGTTTCTTTAGATAACTGGGTCTATGTTACAGGAAGTTGCTAGTACCATGTCCCGCACAAGGAACATCAAAAGTACGATGACGATGCTGACCAGAGAGACTATATAAACTGCAGCCAAACAGTCACTCACAGCACACAGCGGAAATAATACGTCAAGGCAATAATTACGACCGTAAAGACTACCAGAAAAAGAAGGAAATGTTGACCCAAACGTGAGCTGCTTGCAGAAAGAGCAATCGATGCGGAATAACAGAAACCGATTGATTGCACGCATCGGCCAGAAAAGGGTCCAGTGTGTGGTCAGCAAAGAAGCTAGTCAGTCTCTCCTGTTTTTTATTCCTCTCGTTATCATCGTTTTTTCTCGTTCTCTTCTAACATAGTTATTATCCCTCTCTCCCTCTCTCTCTTATAGTATTCGGTTTGAAATCAGCAGTGAAAACAACTATTATTTCGAAAAAAAACTATCATAATTTTAGCTTATAGCTGGTTCACTTAAGTTAGATTCTAGGATGAGCCCTATGCTTACGAGACGTCTGTTTGGCGACAGCTGATTGGCTGGTATCGGGAGGTATTAGGCAGCTCCCAGCCAATCAGCTGCCGCCAAACAAACGTCTCGTAGGCATAGGGCTCGCCCAAGAATCTACCTTAAGTGAACTAGCTATAGTAACAACTTTTCCTTACAGGTATATATGGAAAAGTAAGAACTCCGCTAGAGTTTCCATTTCTAACGAACGGCTGAATTCATTCTGAACAATTTCACGCGAAAGTCCTAACAATGATCAGTAACTATAGATGGAACTGAATAAAGAACTTAGGCCAAACGCCAAGCACTAGGACCTATGAGGTCATTCAGAGCTGAAACAAAAAAAACTGACGGTCAAAGGTTTGAAAGGTGTAGCAGGAGAATACCTCAAAGCAGTTGTTAGACGAGAGTGGAAATACAGATGGAAGAAAGAGAATATGAAAGGAAGTACACTAAAAGGAACGAAAGGGGTCGCAGCTAGGGGCCGAAGACACGCTGCAAAGAACCTTAAGTAAAGCATACAGTGCACCGCATGAGCTGCACTGACTGTACTACCCCCAACCCCTCCCTCTACGGAAAATAAAACCTACCGGATATCGCTCTCATATATTAATCAAGCACACGTGAGGTATTCTATTGTAATAAGTAATTCAGAGCACGACAGATATTTTGTAACGGTATTAAGTGGAAAAGGTTCTAATCCGTTACCATAAAGAACTATGTAACAATTATATATATGTATGTCTACATTATATGTATATGCACAAACTGATACTTCGAACATACAATCCATAATGAAATGGACCCAGACACTATTCTTCCACTCGTGAGAGACTACCCTATATGCAGATGGCATAAAGATTCTTAAAAAAAAGAAAATTAAAAAAAAAAGGCGTGATCCGACCTCCAGCTTACTCGCAACGCGTGTAAGATTTTCCCCTTACATATAAGCAATAAACATTATAATCTTAACTCTTAACATATATTAAAACGTGTTAAAATCTATGGACAAATAGAGCGTTGTTTCGCCAACGAGAATTAAAATAAATGCACTATACTTTATTAGAAATAATTTTTATGTACACATTATACACATTATTTACATTTTCATTCTAATAAATAAATCATAAATATCCTATCCTAAATTTCCTGTATCTTTAACTCAACGCGAAACACCCTTTTCAGACTTTTTTATACTTTCCTAGCCGCCCCCGCAAAACAACAACAGCAAAGTAGTCTGTAGGCTTATCTCCGAGTAAGCAAAAATTACGAAACTTGGTAGTAAACCTAAGCCTGGTCCTACGCACCACCTTGCACCATAAGTAATGAAACCACCAAAGTGAAAAATCAAACGAAAATCTACCACTCACCAGGTGTCGGGGAGGAAGGGAAGTAGGGGTGATATGGCCTTAGTGTTGGGGGAAGGTGGTGGGGAATACGTATGGGGGGAGGGGGAGACCTACGATCTGCTGGTGCTGCTCACGTCAAGAGTAGCTATAGTTTGTATGGCTCTTGAGTCTCGACTCCTCTTGGTCGTGACTCTTGTCCTCTCTAGAATCCGGGTAGAGGAGGTTCTGCCCAATCAAAAGCCCGTAATGGACATCGAGTTCGAGACTTCGATTTCTTTAGCATTGATTTAAAACTCGGCTTGTCCGTCCAAAGCAGTGCCAATGTTAGTATTAATTATCTTACCCGGAACACTTTAAACGATTGACATGCGTCTAGGTTCTAGGCAGAGGTTACGTAAACATATAGATCCTTTATTTATTTTCCACCACAAATTCAATTAAACCTCCACATTACCATCTACCCAAGAAAGAGCGTCCTTCCCAGAGATGTACTCAGTCACCTTTAGCACGCAGGTTCTCGCTCGTTGCAACGTAAAAAAAGAAGAAAAGAAAAAAAAGCGAAGGCGCCAAGACTCTTAAATATGTTTGGTGCAGTGGCGCGCCGCCGCATCTATCAAACATGCCAATACTGACCGATATCAGGCTGAACTGAAGCTGTTTTGCGACTACTGGGGCCATTAATAAGCGGATAAAAATAGATTTAATTCACGTTTTCTTCCACATATATCTGCAGCATCTCTTGCTTCGGGATACCTGGGGAGGTACCTATTGTTCTCTCTCTCTCTCTTCGGTCTAAATTTCCAGTTCAATCAACCTACTCTGGCTCATCCCTTTTAACTCTTTTGCGTTCATTCTTTCTTTTCGCAGATTTCTGCATAGAACCACAAGTTATAAAAGCTACCTTAACATCACCAAGGCTTAAAAGTGGTATATATTTGTGTATATGCATAAATATAGGCTTAAATAAACAACAAGAGTGTCTGGTGAGCGTAAACTTCGACCAGAACTGAGCAGAACGCAATCTGAACTCTCTGAAAATTTATCAATTGTTGTTAATGATGAAGCCTTTTAACCTTTGGCCAAATTTTCTGTTAGAATCCACAAGTAACTTTGTGTCATTCTGCTCGTATACAAAATGGACCAAAAATATAAATTGTAATGTTGACTGCGATCAATCTGAATCATTTTAGACTTATATGAAACTTAAATGTTTTTAATATGAAGCACTACAAAAAATGTTTGAGAATGCTCAGAATTATTTTAGACCTATATGAAATCTTCATAAGTTTTCAATAAGAAACATTACAAAAAATATTGGAGAACTCTTCATTAATTTATTAAATGAATCAGTACAGAAGAGTGTTCGAGAACTATCAGAATCGTCGTAGGCCAATATCAAATTCCAAACGTTTTTAATATGAAAAGCACAGAAAAATATCTGAGAACTACCAGAATCATTTTAGACCTACGTGAAATTTTCATAACTTTTTAAATATGGAACACTACAGAAAAAAATGTTAGGTTTATATGAATTCTAAAACTTTTTTTAAAATGAAACCTTACATGAAAAAAAATACACTAGAGAACTTAGGTAAACATTCCCCTGTGGCACCCAAGAATCCAGAAGAGGGAATTGTGACTGACGAAGGTGTTCTATCAAAGTTGACACTGTACAATACATAAATATGCTTCCTCTGTCACGAGCAATCCACTTTTCTAAGAGCGCTATAAATCTAGATGACTTAGCTCAACGCGAAGAGACGGAATGAATTAGAGCCACACTATGAGATTCATGGCTCTGTAATACGTGAATTTACGTAGCAAAATATTACGTTGTCAGCTTTTGAAGGTAACGAAAAAAAATGGAAATAAAAATAAACCACGTCATAGAGGTTTATAAGCCATGACACTAAATAAATTAAACGTAACAAAAATTGAGACAAGGCGATTATTACTTAAATAAAGATTTAAAAATACAAAAAAACATGGGGTAGACTGAAAGTTAAAAGGAAAAACATGATATATATAAATATATAAATATATATATATATATCATATATACATATGTATATATATATAATATATATATATATATATAATATATATATATATATATATATATATATAAAGGCAAAATCCACGAAGGCCTTTCGACTGAAGTCTGCTTAGAGAAGGACGACGAGTCGAAAGGCCTAGCAGTAGTTACGCCATTGTTTCACTTTCCTTCGGGAATATTGCTTTTAATATAATATATATATATAGATAATATATATTATATATATTATAAGTATATATTAGATAATTACATCATATATATATATATATAGATATGATATATATATTTAGATATATATATATACATATATATATATGTACACACACACACACACACACATATATATATATATATATATATATATATATATATATATATATATATATATAACCCAGTCTATTCAAAGGGGCATTGGAAATTACTTCGGCCACTAAAGTACTGAATTCCTAAATATGAAAAAAAAAACGAATATAAATATTAACAATTTAATGTCTTTAGCAGAAAAGACAAGTCTGCACACAAAGCAAAACCAAGTAAACTGATTAACACAAACTGTAGATTGTAATCACAGACTGGCGGGCTCAAACTGGCTCTAGGACCCCCACACAAAAACGCAGTGGGCATCGATCCGCACTACTGAGAAGTCACGACGCTGTGTTTTTTTTTTTCTCTCTCTCTCTCTCCGCTAGCTTGTGAGTTTGTGTAAGCATTTTGTTGCATATTATTTGAAAAAAAAAATGCACCATTTGAGGCAGACAATTTTGGAAAAGGGGGGGAGATAATCACATTCTAAAAACTTCCAACAATGAATACATTTTCAAGGTAACGAATGCGCCCAGAAGCAGAAATAAGCGAATTTCAATTCGACTACGTCTAAATAAATTGACTTCTAAAAAAGGACTATCTATGCACGGCACTCTCGCGCGGGATCTAGAAGATAAGTAAAGGCAATAGATGATTATTGTTTGTTTTTTCTCCAAGAGAACTTGACAGCTCCTTCATGTATATAGCTTAGTCAATCTGTCTATATATATATATAGTATATAATATATATATTTACACACTTACCTATTAATTATATCTCCTATCCTATAGACTATACATACTGTACAATTAATACTCAACATTGCTCACTTATACTATACTTTATAAATTGTATATAAATTTCGTTAACTTGATATACTTCATTTCTTAATGTATAATATATCCTACATGTATATAAATGAATGTCATATTTTAAAATCATAAATATAATACGATTAGTATTAAACTTATAGCTCTATATAAAACTTCATACTACTTTATCTAAATATTCATAAATTTATAAAATATAATATAGCTTATTATGTTTAATTAAATTAATAAGTAAATAACAGTAACATGTGCATTTATAAATATATAAAAACATATATATATATATATATATATATATATAGAGAGAGAGAGAGAGAGAGAGAGAGAGAGAGAGAGAGAGAGACCCTGATGCCCAAAAGGCTTTCACGGTCATCTCCTTACATTAAGTGACAGCTCCAAAGCTATCAATAAACGAGGTGGGTAACACACACACACACACACACATACAAACACACAGAGCCCCCCCCATCCCATCCCATCCCCCCCCCCCCCGCCCCCCCCGCCCCCGTCGTCAAGCGAGTAAATCACTCTAGATCACTTGACACTAATGGGGTAAACAAGCCGTTCTCGCTATCAGTGAACGACGGGGAATATATACAGAAAAAAAAATAATAAGATAAAAAGGTATTAGAGTCAATAAACCATGAAGATCAGCGTCCCCTCGTATGACAAATGCGGTTAATGGCAATTTTGCGGCCATAACTTACTTCTTTTTTTTCTGAAGAAGGTTGGGGTTCTATTTTGCTCAAAGTTCAAATCCTCTCTGCTATAATTGAGAATTACTCACCGGAAAACTGTGTAAGGGGAGGGGGATAAGGGGAGTAAGATAAGGGGAGGAGGGGGTTGTGACAAAAACTCGACCCCACGATACAAATCTGAACAGTGTGAGAAGGAGCATTGTTACCTCATGTCTAATTTAAGCCTTGCCCGATCAGTAACGTTTTAAGTTATCCATATTCTCTGCTCTCAGGGAACGATGGTGGTAAATTAGCGGCGTTCTCTAGAGTCTAGAAGTCTAGAGCTCTAGAGCTCTGCTGTGGTCTGCAGGCGAACTAGCGTAGCCTTTGGAGTCCTGTTTTAGACATCTTCTGCTCTGCAGGCGAACTGACTGGCGAAGACTTTTGGCGTTCTCTGTTCTAGACATCTGCTCTACAGACGAAGCCTTCTAGAGCGTCGACGAAACCCTCTGAAATCAGTTTTGTGTGACCCCCCTTTCAATTCTGCCTTCGACTGGTAGGCGCCAGTAGGGGCACCTTTAATGTTTTTGTTTTCCCCCCATCCTTCTTCTTCTTCTTCTTCCTCTCTGGCGGGATCTCCCAGGACGAAAACAAGTGGTGACGGGTAGCCTGACGGTTTCTCGAAGCCATCCTGTTTGGCCTTTCACACGGCCTCGTCGGAGCCAAGAAAACGACAGATAAACAAGGCTGTAATTGGCCCATTACCGCTCCGCCCCTTAACCCAATGGCTAGTAAAGATATGTATATATATATATATATATATATTATATATATATATATATATATATATATATATATATATATATATATATATATATGCATATATATATACACACACACAGAGCAGACAAGTTCAGTGGGGACTTTTGTATAAATAGTGTATATGTTTGATTTTGCAAAACTAATAATAAGTGTGTCTGCAAGACATACGCAAAGCGACCTTCACTTGTTTTTGCGGGTGACCGAGGAGGAGGGTTGAGGGTGGAAGGGGGGGAGGGTAAAGGGTGGAGGTGGGGAGGTGAGGGGGAGCTTATAAGTAAGTACGCAGCGGGATTTGGTCTAGAACTCTATAGATGGAGCGAGTGATTTCGTGAAAGATAAAAAAAAACAAAAAACAAAAAATCGTCTGCAAACTTTTTCTTCGTGTTACTTAAAAAAAAAGGACACTACTAACCCCATCCCCAATACCCATCATAGATAAATTTATTTAATATATTATATGTTTAACTCCAAGATGAATGAGAAAATAAAACCGCATCAAACGAAGCAATATAAAAACGAATGAGGACTTGAAGAAACATAATGCATATGACAGAGATAAGCATCGCCTTAGGAGAGGGAAGAGGAATGATAAATACCACACCTGAGAGAGAGAGAGAGAGAGAGAGAGAGAGAGAGAGAGTATGTTTCATCGTTTATGTAACCTTTCACTACGCCACCAATGACAAGGTCATCTCCACATAATCTCAAAACAGCACATAAACTCTCCAGCATGAATTGTGAAACAACGACGAAGCTCTAATTTACTACTAATTTACTATTCTCATTCATAAAAATGAGTCCTTCCATTCATTGTTCTCATTCGTAAGATATGGTCCAACTTCCCCGGTAGCATTTGCAGTCGTACGAAATCGCATTCGCAATACGAAAGTGCAAATGCCTTTATCACGAATTCGTCAACACACGAAAGTGATAAGATAAAATGTATATACGCGTACACCACTTACGAAATAATTCATAAGTGCTTTTGGTATACACGTAAACTTTATTTTACTCATTTTCGTGTGTTGACGAATTCGTGATAATGGCTGTTGCATTTTCTTTAATGGATTAGTAATAAGTCATGACAACGCAAGGTTTATTCTCTTAATGAATAATTACACGATTTTTTTATTACTATTATTCAATACCTATAGAGATGGAATAAGGGGGGAGGGGGGGGGGGGGTTCCCAACTCAGAGCTGTTCCCAAGTACGGATGGCTGGAGCCTGCCTGTCAGTAAAACATCTGAAACAACCAACGGCTGGAGAAGGCTGGTCAAAAACAGCGACCCCTATTGAGGATTAAACTGAGAAGAAGAAGAAGAAGAAGAAGAAGAAAAATCTAGAACAATAAAATTGTCAGCTCACATTCTAAATCTATCCATATTTTTTAGAGAGAGAGAGAGAGAGAGAGAGAGAGAGAGAGAGAGATTTAAGGAAAAAGTACGATACTTCGATGATAGCTTACTATATAGTTTTATTTATAAATCGTCTGTGACCCTAAGAAAAACTGTCTAAAAATATGGAGAAATGCACTGAAGTACACGTCGTTGTATACATGATGTTGGATACAGCAATGCAGTGACAATATTAAATAAAATACATATATATATATATATAATATATATATATATATATATATATATAGTATATATATATATATATATATATATATATAATATAATATATATATTGTGAAGCGTCGAAGTTTATCGTGTCCAACAGCCGATCCATCACAAAAAAAAAAATATATAAATCAAAAAAACCTTCAACGCAATTGAACCTGTCACCGTGACACCGATGATGTCACTCCTCTCCAGTACGATTTTTTTAGCATCATATATTTTTTTCATATCATCCAAACTGTTCCAATTCAATTACTTCATTCCATCAACGTGTCATTTACGTTTTCAGAGAGCCAGACATTTTCGGTTGAGAATGAGATTTCGTAAATGTTATTAAATATACGAGCTGAATCAGCCCCGTTTTGGGGAACACGCCCCGCCCCCTCCGGCACCTTTTGTTGATTGAAACCCCATTATAAACCATCTTAGGGGTCCCCACTATAACTATGCCAAGTTTCATACCCATAGGACCAGCCGTTTGGCCGTGATTGAATGACATACGGACGGAATGACAGACACATCGTCTATTATAGTAATATACGAGTAATGACGCAACCTTAAACCCCAGTAATCATTTACGGTGCATCGCTAAACTGACAACGGAAATAAATAAAAATCCACAGTTACGTATATAACCAAGTCTGTATTTAATCATCTTTGTATTTTGGTAAATTATATAGATGGACGAAATATAATTTTTAAAGACTAAATAAAGCATTGAACACTACGAACAGAGTATTTAAAAAAAAAGCTAGTGAACCTCTCCAGAAACGAAATAAGTTCAGGTCATTGGACCCCATCACACACTCTCTCAGTGTTTGTAAACATCATAATGAATATCTCGCCGGGGGGGCCAGTTCAATCGCCCGCTCTCCCCAACGCAATACATCCGCGAAGCGTAACGAATTTCTCGTTGCCCATCCGAGCGACGCAAACGTACAAGTTGCATAAACAATAAACATACCTTCAGTCCTCGAGCGATTAAGAACGTCACGAAAATAGAGGGACGCTTTCGCGCATTTGTTTTATTCGTATTTAGCGCATGCGCGTTCTGACCTCGCCCGTCTAGCGCGCCCCCCCGCGGAAAAGAACGCCAACCAACCGCGTGATGTTCCACGAGGGGGATACTTCTCCGATAGCGCTTATTTTTTTGTGCCCCCCCTCGAAAAACGTTCGGGGAGATAAGTATGAGTAAAGCTAGGCAAGGTCTAGGCGGCACCGTCATGAAGATGGTTAGGAATATGTGGATATTTTAGGTGAAATATTAAACTATATAAAAAGTCCTAGGTTGCATCATTATACTTAAGAATATGCAGACTTAAGAAAAACATTAAAACCTATTCAAAAAGTTCTATGAAGCATTATTATGCCAAAGAATATGTAGGCTTTTAGGTGCAATATTAAACTATATAAAAAGTCCTATGTTGGATCATTATACTTAAGAATATCTAGACTTAAGAACAATATTAAAACCTATTCTAAAAGTTCTATGAAACATTATTAAGCCTAAGAATATGTAGACTTTTAGGGTAAATATTAAATATATATAAAAATCCTATGAAACCTTGTTATGACTAAGAATATGCATAGACTTTTAGGTGAAGTATTAAACCATATAAAAAATTCTGTGCTGAATTATTATGTTGAAGAATATGTGGACTTTTAAGTAAATTAATCTATATAAAAGGTTCTATGATGCATTATTATGCTTAAGAATATGCAGACTCTCAAGAAAAATATCAAACTATATCAAAAGTTCTAGGATGCATATTATGCTTGAGAATATGTAGACCTTTAAGTGAAATATTTAATCTATGTGTAAAGTGTTGTGCTGCATATTATGCTTAAGAATATGTGGAACTTTTAAATGAAATGCGAAAGTGTAGAAAACTTTTACTATACTTAAGAATATGTGGACTTTTACGTGAAATATTAAACTATACAAAAAGTTTAGGAAGCATAATTATCCTTAAGAATATGTGGACTTTTACGTGATATGTTAACCTATAAAAAAGTCCTGTGAAACATCATTATGCTTAAGAATATGTAGATTTCTGGATGAAATATTAAATCATACAATAATTTCTGAAAGGTATGAAGGTAGAGCATTTACTTATATAATATGAAAGTCTGGGGAGTATTTTTACTTAAGAGATAAGAGAGGCTGAAGGGTATTTAGGCCTACTTAAAGATATGAAAGTCCAGGGTGCATTTACTTAAAAAAAAAAAAAAGGCAACAAGAATTCAGGTCTAGGTCTAATAAAATTTTAAAAATCGTTAACTTTAAATCTAACTTTAAATCTACACAAAGAAATTCAACTCTGATGAAGGTCTGAAATCAGCGTAAGTGAGAATCTTATCTTCCAAGTTAAACTTTGTGTACATAAAGTGGTTGGCTTATATACACTATGTCTTCATAAAAGTCTGTTTAAGAACAGTCTCAGTTCTTTACAAGACAAAAAATTATGCCTTCGAATTTCAAAAGATATATAATATCTAATAATATATATGTATATATATGAATCGAATTATATTATATATTTATATATAATAATATTATATATATATATATTATATAATATTTATCAATTATTCTTTTAGCCGTTCCCCAGAAATTCCAAAAACGAACATGAATACATTTGAAAACTGCGTAGTAAATAATGCTTTTAAAATTGTTGATTTCAATCAGTTGCTATCAAGTCAGGGTTGACCATAGTTTCCTCAATTCTTTACTTTTTGTTCATATTCCTAGAATAAATCAACCAAAAGACAGTAATATACTATACAATACGAATATATATATACTATACATTATTACAATAAAAATCAATATATATACTATTGATATTATCATATATCTATATATATATAATATATATATATATATATAATATGTAATAGGTGGTGGCACAGTGTCGTTATTCCAAAAGACATAACTTAATAATACTTAAGAAAAAGGCACGAAACGGATAATAAGGAAGAAAGGGAAAGGGATAATACGATAATGATTTTTCTTAGTGAAGGGATTTTGTTACTCCAAACATTAGGCTTTTAGCCATTAGACATCTTGGTTTTCATCTCCCCAAAAAGCCTCTGTCGTACCAGCGATTAGTGACCAACAAGAGATTATAGTCGACGAGGGATATCGCCCGGCAGGGCACCTTCGAGAAATTGGAAACTACTCTCATTAGCGCCTATGACTAATCGCGTTCCCTTCGTGAACAGGTCAGAGAGAGCCATCTGGCATACGTTTAAAAAGGAATTCTATGACCCGTTGTTAGAAAGAGGGAAGTACCTAAATTCTTAAAAGCTCCACCCTCCCAAAGGTAGGGCCTCTAGTATCGACGAATCAAAAGCCATGAGTGTCGGTCATAAGACAGCCCAAAAGGGGTATCAACGAATGACCTATGAGGTTACTAAAAGGATACGCCCCTAAGAAGCCAGGACATGAAGAAGGAGGCGTATACAAATTCAAAGCCTACGAATTACTGTAGAAGACCTGACAAGAAGGCGGTCTCGTATGAGTTAGTAGCCACTAAGAGACAAAAAAGTCTTTCAGAAAATGCCACACCCAGTCAGAATCCAAAAATCCAAAGGCGGGGCTAAGGAGATTTCACTGAACAAAAGGCGAGACAGAGAGAGAGCAGGTAGAAAAGGGAGCAGAGAAAAAAGGGGAATAGAGAGAGAAGCCAAGAGAGAGAACAACCGGGGAGCCTGAGGGGGAGAACTGCAGTGGCATGGCCGTGAAACAGAGGAAGGACCAGAAGAATCCCCAGAAGAAGAACAGGGTGCAAAAGTGTGGTGTGCGAAGCAATCAAAGACAGTGAAAGTGACAATCAATACTCAGTAAATTTCCCTCGTGCCTATAGACTCGTAATTGCAACAAGTGCCAATTAAGTTTTATCAGTCCAAGAGCCCAGTAACTCAGAAGGTGGAAAACATGTGTAAGAACCCTAACGAAGAATAAACTTAATGCAAAGAAACATATCAATTAATTTCTCATCCTAACAGAACCCCTTTACCTAATTCCCCAAAGTACAGCCTCCACGGCACACGTTACCTTAGATCTGTGCAAAGAAAGTAAAGTACCGCGTCACAGAGAAATTTGGTGGTGGCAGAGCGGTGGGAGGATAACGATGAATATAAAGATTGATATCGTGGACAAGATTAAGTTGATGTTCGTATAGGGATAGGGAGTAGACAAAAGACACAGCAAATAAATGGTGATTAGGCGACGTGATACGAAGACACGAATGAACAGTTTAAAGACAGCGGCTGCGAAACGGAATCAAAACAAAGTTTAGTGTCGGCATAAGAGATTTCAATCCCCCATTTTTTTTCCCCACGCCACTCGAAAAACAAGAAAGTTCTCCCCAAAGACCAGTTACCAAGTGCTTCCCCAAATACACGGACAGTTAGCCACCGAGGTTGTAACAATTAAAAAGCGCTCCAAAAAAAAGTGCCAACCCACACTTTGCGAAAGTTAAAACCCTCCACTCTGAAGAAAACGAAGAACAGTCGTTCCACTAGAACGAAAACAAGATTGATCGAACGCATAAAGAAATATTATCAATAGGAAAACGAAAACGTTTCCGAAAAAACGCATCAGTCAAACGCAAATCGAGGAGAGAGAGAGGAGAGAGTCCCCTTCCCGCAGCAGCTGTAACCACTACGCATCATTCAACGCGCTTATGGTAGGCGAACGCAAAGCTGTCAGACGTAAACCCGGGAGTCGAAGACGACGCGAAGAAGTTAAGTCCCAAAAAAATAATATCCTCACACTTAACATAACATCAAACTTTAATTGAAAGTAAACTTACGCGCATTAACATTTCAGTTATGACAATTTCTGGTATTTCATGATTAAAAAGGATTTTCACTTCTGAACCTTTTTTTTGGCAACGAAACTTACGATATTTCTTAATTTTTACTAATTATAATACTAATCAGCTACTAA
This sequence comes from Macrobrachium nipponense, assembly GCF_015104395.2. NCBI lineage: Eukaryota > Metazoa > Arthropoda > Malacostraca > Decapoda > Palaemonidae > Macrobrachium > Macrobrachium nipponense. The sequence continues at coordinate 116,861,773 of NC_087203.1, read as the reverse complement.
GAGCTTTTGTTTCCCGAACATTTGGTTATTTACTAACCAATAAGCTTTAAATTTTAAAGTTTCTAATTTAGATTGGTGTCATTTTTATTTTGTTTTTTGGTATTTTTTGTTGGATTTCTTACTTTTGATTTTTTTGTTTTTAGTATTATGCTTTTTAACTTGTTACGATCGAATGGAATTTTTGTTACTTGTTTTTATTTTGTTTTTTGTTTTAACAACGGGTAAACTTCACTGGGAGGTCTCTCGATTAAGCGTACACTTTACGGTCAGTTTACAGTATCGTTTGTACCAGGTACTGTTAATTAGGGTTTTTGTTGTTTTTACAGTTAAGAAATCGGCTTACCGGGAAGGTAAACTTTGAGTTCGAAAATTGATGAATATTTTCTCGGGGCGAAAATTCTTTTATTTTTTCTTATGGTGATCGAATTACTTTAGTTAAAAACAATTTTTATTGTTATTATCCATTTCTTTTGGGTTGGGATTATTACGCTGTCCATAACGTTTGATACTTTTAATGATACTCCAGTACCCTTAAATAAAATTTCCATTAACGAAGTTCGATGGTCGAAAGTGAGCACCGTAACTCATCAGAACGTAAGTCAACGCCTGTGCCTCACGAGAAGTCAAAACAAGGAAACAGTTAAACCAATGCCGGAATGGTACACAAGTCCGCGAATTCGAAGCCGCAGCGCAGTAATGGGTAAACACGTAAGGGGACATGTGATTACTCACACCATAGCTAAATTTTGCGGGAAAGTAAAAGGATGGTCAGTTAGCTTGTAAAGCTTATAGGGAATTGGATATAGCAACGTGGAGACAACGCCTAGATAGTCATACTACGGGCTCCCATAACGGGGACAGGATAGAGAAAAGCTTGATTGAAGCCAAAGAGCTTTTATCTTGTCTTTTGGAAGCCGGAGGAGACTTAGAATACCGGTCACGTTCACCGGTCCGAGAACTTACCGATATCTTACAGGAATTGGGAAGAACTGAAACGGTTCTATTTTAGGAACAGGTTTTTATTCCAGATTGGTGAAAGAGATCGCAGTTACTAGCTTGGTGGCAAGGATAGGTGCGTCAATTTAAGTTAGACGAAAGGACGTTATCAAGAGTTTAGCTCGTCAGTTGGTGTGTACAATATGAAATGAATGGGGTAAGCTTCCATGGAATTGCCGACAGGTTTGGATCGAGGTAGAATAGTAGGCAAGCAAAAAAAAAATAAATGCTAATTGAGGTTCATGTTAAAAAAATATTTCTAGACTAGCAATCAATGATTGGAAGCCTTGCCTACGGAAGTTATTGCAAGGGATGGACTACGTAAGTGGGAGACTCCGATGATGTAGCAGGATTGAATGAAGGAGGAAGGGAAACAAAAAATCCTAGGTAGAAGACCTGAAGGGAATCCTTAATGTATCCAGAACCATTTAGTCGCTTTAGGACAAAAAGAAAGAGGTCCAAATAGATCTATGGACACCATCTAGAAATCTAATAAAAGTATGCCACGGTAAATCTTCTCAAGGGGATTTTCGGAATTGAGTTCGACAGGTCACGGTGTTATAACTGTCAGAAGAGAGGAATGCATTGTTGCCAGTGACTGGCCCGAGGGGAGAGGGGTAGGCCTTCTGGTCCTTTCCATAAGAGAACAGGACATAGTGCCTCGGAGAATGCGAATAAATAAATTTGTTTCAGCTCCTAGAGGTAGATCTCAGTCGAGAGGCAGAAGGTGAAACCAAAAGTCGAAATCTCCCCCACCCCACCTAGAGGAAATGGAAGATTCCGTCCCAAACTAGATATGACTAATCAAACAGCAAAGCATAGGGTATCAATCATTTTCAGTCCAAGGTCAGACGACGCAACTGGGAAATTTTCTGCTTACTGGGAGTAACAATATGAATCTTCCTTCCTCTTAACAGAGAGGAACGTCCGGAATTGGTCAAGGCTAAGCCCGGACAGCTACACCAGGTTAGCAAAGTTGATGTAGGGAATGAATTAATTAATTATAGATTATTGTTTGTCCCGGCAACAATCGTCGGTCTAGAGAAAAACCTATTGTTAACATTCTTTGATGATACAGGAAGTCCTAAGAATATCAATGTCAAAAAGAAAAGGTTGTATCGATTGTTATTTTTGCTCACTTAAGTTTGAATCCAGCGGTATATTGTAGAATTACAGACGTTCCCAGGGTAATGATAATCCACGTAATATTGGGACCTTTAAGGTTTTTCCGATTTCCATTAGGCTAGGCGAAATTTGCTCATAATAAAAATAAAATGTTTTCTGGTAGCCATGAGATATACAAATTAGGCCTTTTTGCCCATTTGCTGATAGGTTTATCCAACTCATGGCTAGACAAGGTATTCAAAGCATTGATAGCCCCTACGAGAACAACTATTGGATTACCCGGCAACGGTCGTGAGGAGATTTCTAGAATACCCAATTGTATGCAAGTTAAATTAAAAGAACCCGCCAGACTCAATGGAGAATCCCACGATTGAAAGGTATCTTAAAAGAAAGGAATAAGAACAGAGGGAAGATATCCAGAATGCATCACGAGTTTTCAAACAACAGAGTCATTAACCTTTTTAGAATCAAATCAATGCACTTATTTAAAGTTATAAATAATTAATTAAACTTAAAACCAGGAGAAATAAGTACGTGGGTCATGCAAGGAATGCTACAGTTGAAATCCAATTTTTTGAAGGGAACGGAAATTCTCATTATACGCTTACTGAAAACACGTCGCAAGGTAAAAACGGAATACATTTATTGCGTTTCTAGTTTAACATGAAAGTCAGGACAGGGCCAAAAATCAGCGTTACAGAATTACGAAAATAACAGAGGGAGGAAAGGTTAAGTTTGACACCAGGTACCAGAGATATGGCCTTAGCATGAAGTATACCCTAGATACCTCCATACCTATCCGGTTGTAGAATACGGGAAACAGTCGCATCAATTGTGTTAGGTAAAGGAAAGGAAAAGGATGAAAATTAACGCTCAGGACATAAAAACTGGGAAGAAGAGCTAACATAGGGAGTTCATTTAAAGGAAATTAAGAAAAACCATGTAGAGAATGAATTCATAGACTTACTGGTGCGAATATAATGATATATTCGCCTCGTTAGACCCCCCCCCCTTCCCCTAACCCCTTGGGAAATATAACCCGCGAAATAACGCAACAAGAATATCATTCCATCAAACACAAATAGCCAATCTACATACCAGTCTTATAGAGTAGCACATTCCCAAAATCCAAAAGGAGATCAATCGAAAGATGAAGTACAAACAAGAATGAATTGAGGCAAGGAATAATAAGAAACCATCTAAACTCCCCATGGCGTTCTTTTGCCACTTTTTGCTAGTTCCTAAAAGGGTACAAAACTTTACAGAATAGTTTTGGGTGGATTTCAGAAAAAGTTGAACCAAATTTACTGAAAATATCCTTAATCCAATGCCGTCAATGCGAGATCTTATCGCCACTATTATGGGTCCAAGAGATACTTCACCAACTATAGATTTATTGCAAGGGCGAATTCTTGCAATCCCTCTAGAACGAAGAAAGAAAGTAAAACCTTGACTGGCTTTTTTACCACTAGGTAAGCGGCAGATACCAGTATGTAAAAGCCAATGCCATTTGGTCTAAAGAAGTCAAAGCCCTGGTAACCTTTTTGGTAAGACTTAATGGATTAAAATTTATTTGGGCGATTTGTACTAGGCCAAGGGATCGTACACTGGTTACAATAATGATTTGGTAATAGCAACAGGATACCATAAGAGGAACATATTAAGACTTAGTCAGAGAAGTCCGCTAAAAGGAGATTAAGAAAAGCCAACCATGAAGCTTTAAATTAAAACAGCAAGTGTAACTTCCTAAAAGGAAAAATAAGACTACCTTGGTCAATACACCTAAGTTGAAAAGGGGCGTAGAAGGTTTAAACGACTCAAAAAGTGATTAAAGTCAATCATCAAGGGGAACTATCCTACAACCTCCAGTGCAAGAAGGTACGTTAAAGTCCATTCTTAGGTTTTTAGCTTAGGTTTTTCAGGTTTACCGGCCAAGTTCCTAAGGGAACTTTGCAGTCATATCCGCCACCATAACTGAACTTTTAAAGGAACCACGTATCATTTATATGGAGCAGACAAAGCAGCCAAGAAAGCTTTTGATGAATTGAAAGAAAGATGAAACACATCCCCCGAGTACTTAGCTTCCCAGACTTTGGCAAAGAATTCGTTTTTTATCCACGGACGCAAGTCCGCATTGGTTATAGGAGCATGGGTTAATGCAGAAACAAGATAAAATGTAAGTCTAATGCCAATAGCTTATTACGTCGTAGGAAATTGAAGCCCTCTGAAGTGAAACTACTCATAACAGACCTCGAGTCTCTAGCTATTATAGACGCTTTAAAGCATTTCAGATTATATCATTTTGGCTTACAAGATAAAACCGTCTTAACCCGGTGATCATTCAGCCGCAGTAGAAAGAAAATGCTAAAGAAACCCACCTAATTTTTCGGGGACGAAGAGAGCCCGTTGGTTCATGAACAGCCCAAGATTATGCTATATAGGTGAAATATGTTCCCTTGGGGAAGACGAAGTAAGGTAGCAGATGCATTATCAAGATATGTAATCACAAGATGATAGTATAAACTATAGAATAAGTGAAGAAGAAGAAAAGAATTGAAACAATTTGTGCAGTGACGTAAATGTACTTACCATGCCATTATACAGAGGGAAGCTTTCCCGGCGAAAATTTCATAAAGGAACAAGAAAGAGATTGAAGATATAAGGGAACTGTTCAAAATACGCTTAGAAACGAAACGAAAAACCCGCAACAGAAAGAAACAACAAGAATTAAAAAAACCGAAGAGCCAACCGAACTAGGTAGGAAGGTTTTTGGATGTCCCACAGATGCAACTAACGGTACATAAAGATGGGCGTTATTAACTTTGGAATGTGTCACGATTATGATCCATTTGGTCAATTTGTAGGTTTGTACTGCACCAAAAGGTTAGTACCTAAGGAGTCTAACAGAAATCAAGGGTCATTGAGACTAATGCACGATGATGACATGATAGAGCTCAACCACGGGAAGGGAATGGAGACAATTAAGATTAATTCAAAAGAACTTTTCCATTTGAAGGGAATTCACAAGGATTTTTGTTAGTAATTTATGGTGAAGAGCTGCAATACATGCAAACCAGCTACACGGGAAAGAAACAGGACTACGGAAGTACCCACTAGGGAAATATCCTATCCCACAGACTCCTTCTCGGGGAAAGAGTATCTATTGATTCTTATCACAAATCTCCATAACCCACGAGTAAATGGGAATAAGAATATACTTACGTATTTGTATCGACGCGCTCACGAAGATATACAGGAGTTGGTACCCCACTAACTAGTTAAAAGTTTGCCAAGGATTGTTGGCAACCGCACTCTTTGATAGATTTTTATTTGCAGATATTCTGCCCCACGAGCTCCATTATTTCTGATAATTGGGTACCGGGACCGGTTCAACAACTCATTTAGTTCAAGAAATTTTGTAACTGCCTTTTGTAAGGTAGAAAACAAGGTAGCGATACAGCCGTTTATCACCCAGCTAGCCAATGGCTTTGGTAGAAAGGAAAATACCAAGGAAGGTTTTAGCGTATTACGTTCCACAGATTAGGACCAGGATCCTGGACTGGGGACGTTCAATTGTACCATTTAGTTCCAACTTATCCTTAAAATGCAAGGCATCATACGAGTACTCTAGCAACTCCCATAAAAATCTTTTGATGGGATATGAACCCAGATTACCTTTATGCAATGGCCCTGAAATCAGGCCCAATACAGCCATAATTACTCTGAAGATTATCATGTAAGATAAGAATCGGAAAGACTTTTAAAAAGTTAATACCACAAGCAATTGCACAAGAATCTAGAAGAAGCCCAGCAGAATATGCATAGGAAGAACATCAAGTAAGGTCTTTAAGGTCCTGTAGACCACAAGAAACGGGGAATGAAGTCTATCATTAAAGAAGGAAGTAAGAAGTGGTTATTAATTATAAGTTAGCCACAAAATTAATTCAAAGGGAAGGACCATACAAGGTCCGTAGGACGTACAAAGAAAACTAAGGATAAAGGGTTAAGCAAAATTGAATAATACCAAATGCCTTGCCACATATGCTGAAACTCATTAGAATAAGAAGAATTTTGGAATAAACAATGGACAAGGTCAAGAAAGATAACCAAACGAAGTTGAAGAAGTCCGAAATGACCAGATGATCCGTTCAGAAGAAAAAAACATTCCAGAAGAAGGCAACTAGATATAAACCTAAGAAATAGCGAGTAGTCATTTTCAGTGAAACAGAAGGAGCCAAACCCACCATTAATTCCATCCAAATTATTCCCCATGTATTTATTTGATTTTCTTTATTTGCTTAAGTTTACCCTTCACCGGGTTGACCCTTAGGATAATCTTTTATTGTTGCAATTCTTACTTTAATTAGTTTGGTTTGTAGCAATTTTTTTTTTGGTTAAAGTGCACCTTAACTTCAAATTTATTTTGAACTTGAAGGGGAATTAATTTGGGTGGTATGTAAGAAACATGGTTCAAAGCGTAGTACTAAGAATTTCAAGACGTGGTAGTTTTCAAGGTTAATCGTTGTCCATAAGAAGCAGTTTTTCTTAGAACAGTAACAAAGAATAAACATAACGACGGGTTAGTAAGATTAGACATTAAGAGATTTTAAGATAAGGTGAATTCAATTTCAGAAATGACCTAATAGATTTTTTAAAGGGGTAATTAATACTACTTACTTTGTTTCTCAAATCCATTAGATGTTGATTGATTGATAACTTACTAATAAGATTTAATTAATCGATTGAAGACTCACTAACAAGAAAGTTAAGTTTGATGAAGAACTCCATTAATATTAAACAAGATATTGGTAGTTGTTGAAAACTTACGTAACAAGATGATTGATTGGTGGAAAACTTACTTAATTGTTTGTCCACCAGTAGAAAAAGAACCCTACCAAGTCTTAACCGCACTAACCGGTTTCCTTTAAACCGAAGTTTGCCAATTTTGTTTTAGGTTTAGGTACAAGCAGTGAAAGGTTAATTATTGTTTTTAATGTAACAAGGGTTTACTCATAAACTTACAGGTAAAGAAATTGTCCAATTGAAATTTTGCATAAACACAATACACAATCTCAGGTAGGAAGTCAAGGACAGTCACATTGTTGAATTCGCATAGCAAACTACACAAGGATATTTTCTCCCGTCCCAGGACTTGTCTACCAAGCAGCAAGTTCGCAGCAAAAACAAGAAGCCATCAAGTGTCGTCAATGAAAAACGAAATTTAGTTTTTGGAATAAAGAAAGGACGAATATCCACCTAGATAGAATAGGCAACTGAGGACCTGAACCAATTCATTGGTACTTTGTAAACTTGGAAGTTAGATTCCCATTTATTTTTTGCTTCTACCATGCATTTAGTATAACTTATTGACGTTTAATGGGTCTTATGTTATGTTTAACTTTCAGTTTTTCTTGTTTTTTTTTGGTTGATAGTTATTTTGTTTGCATTCCAGTTTCATGTTTCTTAATGGGTGATTTTACTCATTATTTGAATTTCAGTTTGTGATTCTTTTTGTAAATTTACTTAATCAAGTACTTGTTCATAATTCATATTCAGTTTTTGTATGTTTCTTCGTGAATTTGTGACTTAACTCAAGAATTTATTCATGTTTAAAAAACCCATTCAATTTTGATTTGTTGCCCTTAAGTGTTTACTTAATCAAGGATTTGCTTCATGTTTTTACATTCACTTTTGATGGTTTTTGAGTCAAAGTTTCCCCAAGTTTTCAATATGGAAAAATTTCCAATAAGAAGCATAAGTTAGGAGTCCCTTCTTGTAGGTATAATATTTGCTTTCAGCTTAGAGATAACGCTGTCGGATCGTTCAGACGAGGTTAGCGGGCCGAGACTGTAATAGTGGTATGGTGCACAGTGTCGTTATTCGCAAAAGTGAAATACTTAATAACTACTTAAGAAAAGGAAAGGCACGAAACGGATAATAAGGCAAACGAAAGGGAAAGGGAATCTACGATAATGATTTTTCTTAGTGGAAGGGGATTTGTTGTGACTCCAAACATTAGGCTTTCTTTAGCCATTATAACATCTGGTTTTCATCTCCCCCAAATAAAAGGCCTTCTGTCCCGTACCAGCGATTTAGTGACCAACAAGATATTATAGTCGACGAGGGATAAGTCGGCCCCATGGCACCATTCGAGAAATTGGAAACTAATTGCTAAGTTAGCGCCTATGACTAATCGGCGTTCCCGTTCGGTGAACAGGTCATGAGAGAGCCCATCTGGCATACGTTAAAAAAGGAATTCTATGAACCCGTTTGTTAGAAAGAGGGAAGTACCGAAATTTCTTTAAAAGAGAGCTCCCAACCCTCCCAAAGGTAGGCCTCTAGGTATCGACGAAAATCCAAAAGCCATGAGTGTCAGGTCATAAGGAACCAGCCCAAAAGGGGTTCTAACGAATGACCTTGAGGTTACTAAAAGGAGGTTACTAAAATAACGCCCCTAAGAAGCCCAGGACATGAAGAAGGAGGCAGTATACAAATTCAAAGGCCTACCGAAATTAACTGTAGGAAAGACCTGAAACAAGAAGGCGGTCTCTGTATGAACGTTAGTAGCCACACTAACGAGACAAAAAAGTCTTTCAGAAAAATGCCCACACCCAGTCAGAATCCAAAAATAAATCCAAAGGCGGGGGCTTAAGGAGATTTGTCAACTGAACAAAAATTCGAGACAGAGATAGCAGCATTGGTAAAAAGGGAAAAGGGCAGCAGGAAAAAAGGGGAAAAAAATAGGGGAATAAGCCTAAGCCAAGAGTAGAGAACAACCGGGCGGAAGCCGAGGGGCGAACTCAGATGGCATGGCCGTGAAAAACAGAGAAGGACCAGAAAGCAATCCCCAGAAGAAGGAAAACAGGTGCAAAAGTGGTTGGTGTGCGAAGCAATCAAAGACAGTGAAAGTGACAATCAAAAATACTCAGTTAAAATTTCCTCGGTGCCCTATAGACCTCGTAATTGCAACAAGTGCCAATTAAGTTTTATCATGTCCAAGAAGCCCAGTAACTCAGGAAGGTTGGAAAACATGTGGTAATAACCCCACCTAACGAAGCTAATAAAACTTAATGCAACGAAACATATCAATTAATTTCTCACTCCTAACAGAACCCCCTTTACCTAACTTCCCCAAAGTACAGCCTCCCACGGCGGTACACGTTACCTGACCTTAGATGCCTGCTGCCAAAGAAAGTAAGTTACCGTCACATGACATATATACATATATATATTATATTATATATTATATATATTATATATTACATTCTTAATTCAACTACCTTCCAAGTTTGAAAAACCAAAGATCAGGCCGTAAAAACATGTCGAAATTAAACTACTTCACAGTTTGAATGATTAGTTCCACCATCTTGGAAAATAATACTGATGGCCGTATCTTCAACATTTAACCGCCTCTGGTGTTTTTTTTTTTTGTTTTTTTTTTTTTTTTTTGTCACCCTCCAACAAACTCGTTTTAAATCCGGGGAGCTGAACCCCACTCACTGTCTTTATTGCCATGAACCTTTTTTTTTTTCCCACCTGTTTTTTTTTTTTTTTTTTTTTTGTTTTTTTTTTTTTTTGTGATGCCATGACATCAGATTTCTCCTCAATATACGGTCTTGTTTTCCCTTTGGCTATGATACTGTGGAATCAATCTTTTCCACAGGATGTTTTTGAAAAAATAAAGAAGAGATGGGCGGACGCTTAACCCTTTCTTTATCCATTATTTATCCGATTGACATTTAACTGAATCCTTTTTCTTTTTACCCAGATGAATGGATTCCACCAATGAAATTGAATTATTTGTGTTCAAACTTCTTAGGCTGCTCGTCTGTTCTGTTTGGTTCGTCTTTCGATATATGAGGAAATAAAAGATGGGGAGATTGGGGTGGGGTGGGGGTGGGGGATGGGGGTAGGGGATGGGGAGGATGGGGGGGATAAGGGCCTAAAGCCCTGAACGATTTCAGGTACTGTTTACTATACGGTGTCCCTAAAGAAATGGTTTGGGAACCATAATATAGTTTTTTTTTTGAAATTTCGTTATTTTAAAAAAATAAAGAACATTTCACGCTGAAGAAAATTGTTAAAAACTGAAGACATTTTCGAATTTTGTTTTTGAAAAATCAAGACATTTCAATGGAAAGAAATTGATAGAAACTAAGACATTTTAAAGCTCGAGTTTCAAAATCAAGACATTTCAGCTGAAGAAACTGATAGAAACTAAGACATTTTGAATTTTGTTTTTCAAAATCAAAAAATTTCAACGGAAGAAATTGTTAAAAACTAAAACATTTGAATCTCGTGTTTCAATATAAAGACATTTCAACTGAAGAAATTATTTGGAACCTTATAGACTTTGAATTT
>NC_087203.1:116846291-116848791 GCF_015104395.2 Macrobrachium nipponense | reverse complement strand
GGGCCACAGGAGAAGATCTCAGGCACCAGAGGGGCACAGAGGAAGGTCTCAGACACCACAGGGGCACAGAGGAAGGTCTCAGGCACCACAGGGGTACAGAGGAAGGTCTCAGGACCCATAGCGTCGCAGACGAAGGCTTCAGGACCCATAGCGTCGCAGACGAAGGTCTCAGGACCCACAAGGTTAGAGGGAGGACAGGGCCCACAGGGGCACAGAAGAAGGCCTCTACTCTAGCGGAGTGCCCCAGGGCGAGAATCACCTTGGCCCGATTCGTCCTCCTCCTCCTCCTCCGTCTTCTGTCAGTCTCTCTCCGGAATGTTGAGTGCGTATTGCTCCAAATTTTTTGCGGGTCCTCCTCTCTACCTGGTGCGTGTTGTCATGGTAACGAGGGATATACCCTCCGACGGTTTGATGGATGAGTTCGTGGAGATTTTTAGGGGTAGGGGAGGTGAGGGGGAAGGGGGAAGGCGTAGCGGGGGGGGGGGGGAGTAGAAGAGAGGCCAGACATCATGATCATCGACGGTAGTGGAGGACACATACAGAAGAAAGTGTTTTTGGGATGACGAGGAATATTAAAGACGCCAATGAAGCAGCATGTCCAATTTCTTGAGAGATTAACAACCCTTCTGCTTTTCAGTTTGAATTCAGTCTTCAGAGAACATCACTCCATTTTTTTTCATCTTGAAAGTATTTTGAATTTCATTAAAAAATATAAAACTTTTGGCAAATTTATAACCCTTTTGCATTTCAGTTTTAATTCAGTCTTCAAAACGCATACTTAAATTTTTAACATCTTCAAAGTACGTTGAATTCCTTGGAAAAAAATTGACAAAATTATAACCCTTCTGCTTTTCAGTTTTAAATTCAGTCTTCAAAGAACATCACCATTTTTCTAATCTACAAAGTACTTTGATTTCCTAAAAAAAAATAATAATAATAATAATAAAAGCCTCTACAAAAATGTATAACACTTCTGGTTTTTCATTTTTAATTCAGTCTTTTTTTTTTATTCACCGAAGTACTTTGAATTCCTAAAAAATAAATCATTCGCTAAAGTACGATAACTTTCGATATCACTACGAGCAAAAAAATTGGAGAAACTGGTTTGGGTCCTGTATCAGGGTGACCACGAAATTCCTCCTGGTACATCATTGTGTATTTCACAGAAGCAGGCAACTTCATTACTTATGTGGATGTTTACGTAGAGGGAACTTATATTCTTTTATTCAACAAGCAAACCAGTTTTGGATAATATATTAATAATATATGAATATATAAATAGAAGCAAATTGTTTTCACTGATCGTCGTACAAAATAGATATATAAATCATATAATAAATAAATATAAAATATGTAAGTATATGCACTTCAAGGACATCAATCTTTTTATCGAGGAAGCATCTGCAATAAGTGTATTTACGTTAGGAGACAAAAATATTCAAAAATAATCATTCATACTTATTAAATAGGGAACACTGGCACGTAACAAACTGATACGGAACAGTTACGAACAGTTATACGTAACAAACTGATACTGGATAGGGAACAGTTACGAACACTTACACGTAACAACCTGAAACTAGATAGGGAACAGTTACGAACAGTTATACGTAACAAACTGATACTAGATACGGAACAGTTACGACAGTTTTACGTAACAACCTGATACTCGATATGGAACGGTTACGAACAGTCACACGTAACAATCTGACATTAAATAATGCACAGTTACACGTAACAAACTGATATTCAAAGAGGAACAGTAACGAACAGTTACACGTAAAAAACTTATCTTAAATTATGAATAGTTACACGTAACAATAATTACGCATAAATGGAAAGTGTAGGTACCAGAAGTCTCCATGACTTTATAACATCTCACGAATTCGTATTCCTCGTAGGAATATCACACTTTGACCTCCAGCGCTTCTTCAATCGACCCTCGACAGTTATCGAACCCTTTCGACCTCCTTCCCCTAGGAATTTATCGACCCTTCGAATCGTCCCGCTGACAGACACCCAGTGGGTCGATATCGAGCACCATAGACACCCATAGGACGCCCACATAGGGTGGTAAAGGTGATAGTCGTGTGGTTTACGAGATTGAGAACATCGCACGAGACGCAGTAGGCCTTTATTCATAGGCTTAGGGATGGACAGATTGACATATGCTATACAACATGTAAACCAGTACTAAGGTGTACGGTGAGCATACGTACATAACATCGCAAATAGGTTGAAAACATTACCATGTAATAAAAATGTCGGTAACATATCGCACGCAATTCGAAAACAGGTTGAAAACATTAAAATATATAATAAAATTTGTCGGTAAACATGTCGTACTCTCACGCACAAGTTGAAAACATAAAAACAGGTGTTAATACGAAAACATTAGCAATGGTTATTAAACACAAGTCGGTAACATATCGCACACACATCATAATAAACAGTTGAAAACACTAAACCATGTTATTAAAAATGTCGGCAACTTATCACA
>NC_087203.1:116816291-116841291 GCF_015104395.2 Macrobrachium nipponense | reverse complement strand
AAGGTCTTGCAAAAGATGCAGAAGTAAAAATAGAACTAATGAGATGAAAATGCAGAACAAAAGATTATACAATCAAAAGAAAATGAAAAAACGGACTTGGCAAGAAAAAACCCTAGTAAATATCAAGCAAAACCCCAAATATTATACTCGTATGCGAAAAAGATGATGAATAGAAACAGGACCTCTAAGAAATGAAGGGAGAAACGAATGAAGGAAATATGCACATGGCAGAACTATATAAGAGAGAATTCACCCCTAGAATTGATAATGAAGATAATGATATAGAAGTAAGGGATGAAAATAGTGAATATTTTTTTAGCTACCATAGATATTAATGAAGCTGATATTGTGCAAGGCTATTATGAAATTAAACATGGAGCTGCTGCAGGGCCTGATGGTGTCCCTCCTACTTTGTTAAAGAAAGTAGTTCATTCTATAGCAAAGCCACTTGCAATATTATTAAGACAAAGTGTAGATACAGGCAAGATTTATGATGAGCACAAATTAGCATATATTACCCCTACTTTCAAAGTGGATCAAGACTAGAGGCAGTAATTATAGGCCTTGTGAGTCTAAAATCACATTTCCAGTATATAAAGAAACATTTAATAAAAAAATCATTTGTTTAATATAGGGAAAACAACATGGTTTCGTACCCGGAAAAAGTACACAAACCCAACTGTTAGTCCAACCGTAGAAAAACATATTCAAAAATATGAAAGCGGAAATGAACAGATGTGGTTTTATCTAAACTTTGTAAAAGCTTTTGACAAGGTAGACCATAATATATTAGCGAAGTAAATTAGAAACATCATATAGTGGATAAAGTAGAAGATGGTTAAAAGAATTTTTACACAACAGAAAATAGATAGTTATTGCAAACGATGAGAAATCGGATGAAGCTAAGGTAATATCCAGCGTGCCACAAGGTACGGTGTTAGCTGCATTACTGTTTGTTTATTATAATTGCAGATATAGACAGTAAAGTTAAGGATTCGGTAGTGTAGTAGTTTCGCCGCCGATGACACAAGATTAAGTAGAGAAATTACTTGGGTGAATGAAGATAGGAACGCGCTACAAAGAGACCTTAACAAAGTATATGATTGGGCAGAGGTAAATAGGATGGCATTTAACTCTGATAAACTTGAATCAATAAAATTATGGAGACAGAGAAGGAAAGCTATATGCATATAGGGGAACCTAAAATAAATGAGACAATCACAAATAAGGAAGCAGTTTAAAGTCTCGTTGTGATGATGAATAGGACATGTTATGCAATGATCAAATAGCAATTCTTTTGGCAAAATGTAAAGCAAAAATGGGAATGTTGTTACGGCACTTCAAAAACGAGAAAAGCTGAACGCATGATTATGCTTTATAAAAAACATATGTCGTAGTCCACTTGAAAATTGCAATATGATATGGTACCCACACTATCAAAAGGATATTGTACAAATAGAGAGTGTACAAAGGTCCTTTACAGCTAGAATAGAAGAAGTTAAGGGATCTTGACTACTGGGAAAGACTACAATCTTAAAATTATATAGTCTAGAAAGGAGAAGAGACGCTACATGATAATTCAGGCATGGAAACAGATTAGAAGGAATAGCCGAAAACATCAGAGCTAAAAATATCAGAAAGAGCAAGCAGAGGTTAGATTAATAGTGCCCAAAACTATACCAGGAAAAATAAGGGAAAGCACAGGCATTAATCCACTACGCACCAGCATCGATAATGCAGCGTCTATCAATGCGTTACCAGCCTCATCTGAGGAATATATTCAGGAGGAGCGTAGATGTGTTTAAGAATAAGCTCGACAAATATCTAAGCTGCATTACCAGACCATCCAAGATTGGATTGATGCAAATATACCGGAAGATGTATAGCAACTCTATAGTAGACATTAGAGGTGCCTCACACTGAGGGACCTGGGGCAACCGAACAAGAGTAAGGTCTGTAAGGTAAGCCCTCGGAGAGGTAAAATAACAGGTTTTTTTTTTTTTTTTTTTTTTTGTTTTTTTTTTTTTTTTTTTTTGAGGAAAGGTTTGGAATATATATACTCTCTTCCACTTTTTTTTAATTTTATCCCCCATCTCATCTAGACGATGTCATTGGGCTGTCTGTCACGCCAGCCCTCGTGTGAAAGAGGAACGAGACTCTCTCTCTCTCTCTCTCTCGAATATTCTCTCGGCCCCTCCCTCTCTCTATCTCTGTAAAATGAGATCCCTTATCCTTCTAGTAACTCTCTCTCTCTCTCTCTCTCTCTGCAAAAGAAAATCTCTTATCCTTGTCTCTCTCTCTCTCTCTCTGCAAAAGGAAATCTCTTATCCTTATGTCTCTCTCTCTCTCTCTCTCTCTCTCTCAAAAATGAGCTCTCCTCTCTCAGCAGTATGATATCCCTTATCTCTCTCTCTCTCTCTCTCTCTCTCTGTGTATTTAAGTATACAAGCGCGTTCACGCCTATACAAACGCATCTTTAAAACAACGTAACCTTGACAGTTGCTTTGGAGGTATCTCGTTGATGACAGCATCAGGCGTACTCCTTCACCCTCCCCTTCTAATAGACTTCCTGCTTAATTCATCGTATATTTGTTTCTTCTGCCCATCTGCTTAACGACCTCCACCTCTGCGACGCCAGAGGGATAATCCTGAATAATTTCCGGTGATTATCTTAACGAGGCGCCTGAAAGCAACTGGGGAGGAGGAGGAGGAGGAGGAGGAGAGGAGGAGGAGGAGGAGGGAGGAGAGAGAGAGAGATCTGAAGATTGTAAATTTAACTTATAAAAAAACAGTCTTTAGTATAAAATGAGAGAGAGAGAGAGAGAGAGAGAGAGAGAGAGAGAGAGAGAGAGAGAGAGAGAGAGAGAGAGAATTTAAAATTTAAGATAGTATATTTAACTCAGATTCATGTAAAATCATAAGATAAAATAATAACTATTACTCTTTAGTATAAAACGACAGAGAGAGAGAGAGAGAGAGAGAGAGAGAGAGAGAGAGAGAGAGAGAGAGATACTCAATCACAATCACAAATAACGTTATATCTCCCTGGCGACAGCTATACAGTAGATAAGATGACGACGGCTTTCACTGGCATTATAGATATTTAGATAAGGACTGAAAACTTTGACTCAATTTAAAGTTAAAACTATATTTATTGTTGCATAGGTTATTCAGGACAAAATTCGTAGACGTGGTTAAGGACGATACGGAGAAGTGTCTACTGATTTCATGTAAGTCTGATAATAATAATAATAATAATAATAATAATAATAATAATAATAATAATAATAATAATAATAATAATAATATAAAAACCACCCAGTCGAAAAGGATGACTATGGTAGACAAACAAACCAAAATAAATAAATAAATAATAATAATGATAAACGTCAATGGTCCTGTGGCTTGCCAAATGAATCGGGGTTTATCTTCATTAATAATAATAATGATAATAATAATAATAATAATAATAATAATAATAATAATAATAATAATAATAATAATAATAATAAAAGCCATTGGCCACAGTAGGCTTGTTACATATGCATTGGTGTTTATCATAATAATAATAATAATAATAATAATAATAATAATAATAATAATAATAATAATAATAATAATAATGAAAACCCTTGGCCACAAATGTAACTGAAAACAGGGCAGCAATGAAAAAAAATAAACACGAATAACCCATAAAGTGCAGTTTACGAAGAAAAAATGTTTGTACTCAGAAAGAATTTAATAATCCATAGATCGAACTGCCATTTGCTGCTATGTTTGTCGAACTGGCAAACATTCTTATCTAAAACGTATAATGCTGTATAAAACCATCCAATACGACCGGTAGCGCTTCTGTTCCTTCCCAGATGCGATAGAAGAAGAAGAAGAAGAAAAAAAGGTGGAGAAGAAGAAGAAGAAAAGGTGGAAAAGAAGGAGAAGAAGAAAAAGTGGAGAAGAAGAGGAAGAAGAAGAAAAGGTGAAGAAGAAAAAGAAAAGGTGGAGAAGAAGATGAAGAAGAAGAAGAAGAAAAGGTGGGAAACAAGGAGAAGAAAAGGTGGAGAAGAAGAGAAAGAAGAAGAAGAAGAAGAAGAAGAAGAAGAAAAGGTGGAAAAGAAGGAGAAGAAGAAAAGGTGGAGAAGAAGAGGAAGAAGAAAAAAAGGTGGAGAAGAAGAAGAAAAAGAAAAAAGGTGGAGAAGATGAAGAAGAAGAAGAAGAAGAAGAAGAAGAAGAAGAAAAGGTGGAGAAGAAGAAGAAGAAGAAGAAGAAGAAAAGGTGGAAAAGAAGAAGAAGAAAAGGTGGAAAAGAAGAAGAAGAAAAGGTAGAGAAGAGGAAGAAGAAGAAAAGGTGGAGAAGAAGAAGAAGAAGAAAAAGAAAATGTGGAGAAGAAGCTGAAGAAGAAGAAGAAGAAAAGGTGGAGAAGAAGAAGAAGAAGAAGAAGAAGAAGAAAAGGTGGAGAAGAAGAAGAAGAAGCAAAGGTGGAAAAGAAGGAGAAGAAGAAAAGGTGGAGAAGATGAAGAAGAAGAAGAGAAGAAGAAGAAGAAAAGGTGGAAAAGAAGAAGAAGAAGGAAAAGAAGAAGAAAAATAAAAGGAGAAGAAGAAGAAGAAGAAGAAGAAGAAGAAGAAGAAGAAAAGTTGGAGAAGAAGAAGATGAAGAAGAAGAAAAGGTGGAGAAGGAGAAGAAAAAGAAGAAGAAGAAGGCGAAGAAGGAAGAGAAGAAGAAAAAGAAAAGGTGAAGAAGGAGAAGAAGAAAAGGTGGAGAAGGAGAAGAAGAAAAGGTGGGGAAGAAGAAGAAGAAGAAGAAGAAAAGGTGGGGAAGAAGAAGAAGAAGAAGAAAAGGAGGAGAAGAAGGAAGAGAAGAAGAAAAAGATAAGTTAAAGAAGAAGAAGGAGAAGAAGAAAAGGTGGAGAAGGAAGAAGAAAGTGGAGCAGAAGAAGGAAAAGAAGAAAAGGCGGAGAACAAGAAGAAAAGGGGAATAAGAAGAAGAAAAGGTGGAGAACAAGAAGAAAAAAGGTGGAGAAGACGTAGAAGAAGAAGAAAAGGTGGAGAAGAGGAAGACGAAGAAAGAAATGTATAAAGAAAAAAACGCTAATTAACCGAAGAGGACGTGAATAAAACACGAGGCGGCGCTTATCTTTTGAAGCTGCCTGTTGTCATACCGTCCATCTTACTTACGTAAAGGAGGTCATCATTCATTTTGGGAGGGAGAAACTTCTGATGCTTGCAATAACAAGCTGAGTTTTCCCCCGCCAGAGAGAGAGAGAGAGAGAGAGAGAAGAGAGAGAGAGAGAGAGAGAGAGAGAGAGAGAGAGAGAGAGTTGGTCGGAACTAAAATAGGAAAAGCAAAACTTTTAATGATGTTTTGGTGATCCGGGACCTTACGAGATATTTTTATAATAATAATAAATAATAACAAGTAATAATAATAATAAGAAGAAGAAGAAGGAAGAAGAAGAAGAGAAGATAATGACATAATAATTAGTGTGGTCATAAAAGTGAGAGAGAGAGAGAGAGAGAGAGAGAGAGAGAGGAGATGAGAGAAAACACCCATAAAGCAATGCAGGTAAACCACAGAGAGAGAGAGAGAGAGAGAGAGACGAAATATGTACGAAAGGAGAAGCTAAGAAATCAAGGTAATTATGCATACACGGGAAGGGGGAATGGGATTGAGGGGAGGGGGGTGGGAGAAAAAAAAGGGGAATTTGGGTGGGGGGGGGAGGGGAGGTGGGTCCCTAATGAACTTGGCCCAAGAAGCGTCAACTGCGCATCATACAAACGACTTCGAGTTTTATGGTCAAGGTCGACCTCGCCCCCTTGAGAGCCGAGTCGATCTATACCCGAACGTCTTGAAGTACATTTCAATAATAATACGGAGCCGATATTGGGGACTACTACATAGTTTAAGCTGACTCTCTCTCTCTCTCTTTCGTACCATTTCCTCTCTATATACGTAAGTCCTCTCTCTCTCTTCTGCATTCTTTAAGGCCGTTTTCACCTCGCGCTCTCTCTCTCTCTCTCTCTCTCTTTCTCTTTCTCATAATTACATGCATTGCTTTAAGGCCATTTCTCTCTCTCTCTCTCTCTCTCTCTCTCTCTCTCTCTCTCCTAATTACCTGAATTGCTTTAAGGCGTTTTCACTCTCTCTCTCTCTCTCTCTCTCTCTCTCTCTCTCTCTCTCTCATAATTACATGCATTGCTTTAAGGCCGTTTTCACAGACACACACCGTCTCTCCTAATTACCTGCATTGCGTTACGGCCGTTCTCTCTCTCTCTCTCTCTCTCTCTCTCTCTCCTGAGTATGTTTACTTCATATTTCATTCATTCTTCTTAATGCTCTGTTCAGAATTTGGAAAAACATCAAATAGCACTGGTGGCATAAAATGTCTTACTCAATACGCAATGTCCTATCTGAAAAATATCCTAAAATATCCATTGCATATGTCATAAAGAAACTAACTAGATTATTACAATTGCTAACATAATGAAGATGGCTCTAGCTTCATTTCATTTTCAACCTCAAAAAATTAATCTACAGAGCAGTAAATGTGGTTTCCAAATACCGACCTAAAATTTGCATATATCTTCAGGAAGCAGAAGTATTTCCATTTAGAAAATTATAAATATAAAATACGTAAAAAAAAAAGTCTGCGAATGAATATTATTAAAGCTAATAGTTTTAACATGCAAATTATTATAAGTACATTAGGATTACTGTCACATGATTCTATCAGAAACGAGAAGAAACATGACCACACCACAAATGGAAAATTAAGTTTCCTTTATACAATAATTATCTACGTCACTAAAATTCTAAGTAGCCCACTTCAATGAAAACCAATAAAAATTAAGTTCTCATTTCAGTGGCACGTTGGTTTTAATCTCTAAAACACTGAACTATCAAACCATCATTAATAAAATACTTATTTCTAAACGGAGACTCCAAAAACTCAAATAGGACATGCATCAGTTAAGAGTAATTAGCAAAGATTCCCAGACACCAAACGTTATTTAACGTTTTCTTTTACGAACAGCAAGAAGTTGACGTTTTCCTTCAAGGTACATCTGGACCCACACCAAAATCAGGCACTGGTTTCCACATATACCTGCTAATATGACTAACAGATAAATATAGTATTCCAGAGCCAATATATTGACATACCTACTTGGGGAAGGTCAAATCTATCTGCCAATATTTCTAACAAACAAGTATAATCGATCAGAATAAAAATATCGACATACCTGGGGAAGGTAAAAACTGTATTCCCGTAAGAAAAGCTTGACATAAATACTGTAAAAAAAGATATATAGAAAATACGACTGAAAAATAATTTTTAAAAATCAGTTTCACGTGTCTTGGATGCCACAGAATTTTTTCCTAAGTAAAAAATGGCACTGATTTTTTTTCTAAGTATAAAAGACACACATAAATGACTATCCCTAAACACTGACATTTTATATATAAGAGAATATGAATAAAAGTTAAATTTCTAACTTATGAACAAAAGCTAAGTTTCTAACTAATTTTCTTCTTCGGAGATTAAAAGAAGGAAAATGTTGGCAAGTCTTATAAGATATAAAAAGTGACGCTCGTTCATGTTCACACAATCCATCAAGAATTATTGCTGTTAGGAGAACGACAGTAAATTAGCTTATATTTTTAAAGCAAATGCCTAACATTTGGAAGCAGTAAAATAAATAAATAAATAAATAAATAAACTAACATTCGGCAGCACGAAAATATGAAGATAAATATACACTAATCGCGAGGAGAAACACAAACATTGATTAACCGCGAGTGAAAACACGCACCGGCGGCCAAAACAAATACTGCACACGCACACGGGAGTCAGTACTGTCAATGAATGGATGGAGAATGAATGGAATGAGTGATGAGTGAATAGCAGTTCTGTTTCTGTAACAGAAACTCCGGCCGGCGCTGTACAAACATACTATACGGTACCTCTCTTATCTGACGCTCGCATGAAAGAAGCCCTATCGGTTTTTGGTG
This sequence comes from Macrobrachium nipponense, assembly GCF_015104395.2. Taxonomy (NCBI): domain Eukaryota; kingdom Metazoa; phylum Arthropoda; class Malacostraca; order Decapoda; family Palaemonidae; genus Macrobrachium; species Macrobrachium nipponense. The sequence goes on along the minus strand of NC_087203.1, from coordinate 116,833,286 downwards.
GCCCGATCGACGTTATCTGCATGGAAATTCCTGTTTGAACAGAGTAACATACCTCACCAGAGAGGAGAAGAGAGAGAGAAGAAGAGGAGAGGAGCCTCACAGGAGAGAGAGAGTAGAGAGAGAAGAGACCTCACAGAGAGAGAGAGAGAGAAGAGAGACCTCCACAGAGAAGAGAGAGAGGCCCTCTGAAATATCATCAAATCCCACTCTTCCAAAAAAAAGGACGAGAAAGAGAGAGAGAGAGAGAGAGGTCTGCTCACCTCTCCCCTCAGTCATGGAAAGAGAGGAGAGAGAGAGAGAGAGAGAGAGAGAGAGATCCAGCCTCACTATTTGCCACTCTCAAAGGGATCAGAAAAAGCAATAACAGATATAGCGTTCTCTTGGGGAACAAAAAACAATATAACATACAAAAGTATTCAATCTCACAGGCAGAAATAGTCGAATATAAAAATAATAACTCAATGACAATAATAATGATAATGGTGATGACTAGAACAAGCTGACAAGTCACTTTAAACAAAATTACAACATTTTAATTTTCAGTAGCAAATTCTGCAACAAAAATTTACATACACATTTCCAAGGGAATCAGAGAGAAAAATTAAATAGCTGACCAATCTATCGTTGTCAGATAAACGACAGATAGACAATATTTACAAAGTAGATTGGCAGATCGTGACACTAAGAGAGAGAGAGGAGAATATAATACACTGTAGTAAGAAAAGTGGTTGTGAAACTTGGTAGATAAATAAACTTGTTTTCAAGAGTGGCATATTTTTCAGACTTATTTTGATTATTGGGGGAGAGAGAGAGAGAGAGAGAGAGAGAGAGAGAGAGAGAGAGAGAGAGAGAGAGAGCGAAGTAAGTAAATGAACTTGTGGCTTGAAAGAGACAGATTTTAAAATGGATTTAGAAAAAGAGAGAAAGAAGGGGAAAAGAGAAGGAAAAAAGGATAGAGAGAGAGAGAGAGAGAGAGAGAGAGAGAGAGAGAGATAAGAATCGTGGCAGAAGAGTCAACGTTATTTCTCAAATTTAATTAAAGAAATTTAGAACTTCCCAATATCCGGTTATTTTTATTACTATTTTAAAGATAAGCGTCTATATAAGCACTCTCACATGTGATAAAATAACCGATTATCATTCCTTTTCCCTGAAAGTCTAACATTTTTTCTAAATAAATAAAAAAAACGGGGGAAAAAAATACAATTGGGAAGGCCCAAGGTTCCCACTGATAAAATGTCCATCTCTCTCTCTCCTCTCCTACAACCTGTCATACTATCCGCCCCCCGCCACCCCGTCCCCCGCCACCCGGGCCCCTGATCTTGTTAGTGTGAGGTTATATTTAGTCTCTGCCTCCCAACCGTATATTTTTTTTAATGAAGAGTGTATATTGTTGTTGCTAGTCACCATTTTTTCCCTTTCCATTTTTTGTTTTTGTAAAAATATATGATATAAAAACAGCAAGTTAACGAATAAAATAGATAATGGCATTTAATCTCTAGCTCATTTTACGACATACTGAACAGTCATTTCGAAGTCTACCTCCCAACTGTGTTTTTTCTATGAAAACTATGGTGCTGTTACATTATTTCCTATTTTTTTTAAATATGTTATATAAAAACAGCAAATTAACGAATCAGACAATAGATAAAGGCATTTATTCACTTATTTATTTTACGACATACCGTACAGCAATTTTGAAGTCTACGGGATTTGGAAACCATATTTCAATTACGCCCCTCTCGGAGGGAGCAATATCTTTAGGAATACTATACGCGTATTTAGCAAACTTTAAACATTTATGATATGTATTAGGGAGCGACGTCCAAATTTGCACTGCTCCACACATAGATAGAAAGATAGGTAAATAGATATCTACATAGATATTTTGATAGAGATATAGATAATCAGCTTAACAAACAGAAGAGAATTTAAAACGCTTGACGTGTACAGTGGGAATTCCTCTCGACGAAAAAATAAAATAAAATAAAATAAATACAAAAACTCCCAGCCGATAGAGTTAGTTTATTTTACAGTATTTTATTTTTCCTTATACAGGTAATATATCTGTTTATTTTTCACACACACACACACACAAAAAAACACACACACCGTGTTCCTCCGTGTCACAGGAATAATTCCGAAACGAGATAATAATTATTACTAATGTGCTTCACGTCTTTGAGACATTTGTAATGACGTCCTGAGAATAATAAAGAGTGTTACGAAGAAGCCTGGTTTTCCCCTTCGATTATTTCTCACCTTGGGGAAAATTTAGGGTAATCCCCCGTCCTTGGGGAAGTCTGTGTACCAATTTATATGCTATTTGTTTTCGTCTAGGTTTAAACTAGTTGAGAACTAAAGGTTGTCCAGCGTAGTAAACCCAGAATGAGTTTTTGGAAGAATTCAGACATGACAGAATATTTGTCAAAATGAACACCGCCCCCGCCCACCCCCATCTCCATTATTTCATAAGGAAGAAAGCTCATGAGAGGGAGGGGAAGGGGAAGTTCAAAATGAACTCCTCCCCCACCCTAAATGATTTCATAACAATGAAGACCATGAGGGAAAAAAAAGAGGAGTTATGATATCTAAGCTTCTAAGCTGAGCACTTCGGCACTTTCAGTCAAGACAGTGAAACTGTTTTTTGTTTGTTTGTTTGTTTGTATGGTGTTTTTACGTTGCAAGGAACCAGTGGTTATTCAGAAACGGGACCAACTGCTTTACGTGACTTCCGAACCACGTCGAGAGTGAACTTCTATCACCAGAAATACACATATCTCACTCCTCAATTGAAAGCCCGAGCATCGAACTCGCGGCCACCGAGGTGGCACGCCAACACCATACCGACCACGCCACTGAGGCGCACACAGAAAAGGTGGGAGTTAGAGTGGTTGGATGGCGGAATAAAGAGATCCAGAAAATAAAAGGGTACAAGGATCTATAAATTGAACCGGGAGAACCGCCCACATTTTCACTAAAACGTAACAGCTAGAGGGGTTGGACAGCAAGATCCATAGACTTCCACTTTGAGAAATCATTGGAACATGAATATAAACTTTACTCCAAGGCCAAGCACTGGGACCTGCAAGGTCATTCAGCTATGAAGATGATGTTCAAACAACTGTTAGGGTAGGGTGGAAAAGTAAGATTGAAGAAAGAGAATACGAACGGAGGTACGGTGAAAAAAAATGAAAGGGGTCACAGCTACGGGCAAAAGGAACGCCGCGAAGAACCTTAAGCAACGCCTACGGTGCACCGCGTGACATGCGTTAACGGCGCTAACCCCCTGCCGGGTATGGGGCATCACGGCCCCTCCTCAGGATAAGGAACAAGGATGAGGAATGAATCACGTAGAGAAACCTTCCTAGACCTCTCCACTTGACTGAAATCGAAAGCTTTAAAGTAACCTAAACCATTTTCTCAGGAACAGATCTTCTAAGAAACAGATATGGTTTCGGTGGAGGCCGGTGACGTCACTATGGCCAACAGGCCACCCCCCAAAACCCGCACCCTCCATAAAAGCCCCAAAGGATTTCTTGTGATCGGATTATTCTCCTCGTGACGAAGGAGAGAAATGCCTGACGGTCATCGGGGCATAACTCGACGCTGCGTCTCTTTCTGTTGTGGGATCTGTCACGTACGACGAAATGTCAGAAGAGGGTATAGTAGGGTGGTTAAACCTATGTGTAGAGAGTGTGACCAAATCTGCCCCTGCTGTCTCTCTATGGTGACATGTCGTAGGGTGTCGATTTGGCATTAAATTTGCTCGAGAAACTACAGTATTAACGACAGTAAAGTGGTAATGATGAAAGTAATAAGAGCATCAGGGTAGAACTTATACGTACATGAAGACTTTGAATTTGCTATATGAAAAATTAATGAGTGCGCCTAAAATTATATATTTTCATATATTAATATAATTATATATAATTTTAGGGGTAATCATATTAAATTATAATACATATAGTATAAATGATTATTTATAATTTTAGGGGTATTCATATTAAGAGGATGATTCGTAAAGAGGGCAATTTACAAAGAGGACGTTTTATAAAGGAGTCGCTTTATATTTTATGAAAAAGAGGACGTTTTATAAAGGAGTCGCTTTATAAAGAGAATTATTTTAAAAGAGTTATAAAGAGGAGGATTTACAAACAGTGAGGACTTTTATAAAGGAGGCGCTTCATTATTTTAAAGTCTCACATTCCACCACCGATATAGTATTCCGAATATCGCTATGGGCGGTGAGCACCCATTTGCAAGTAGATGGATAAATGGTAGATAATTGAATAAGGATGGATGAATGGTAGATAATGGAATAAGGGCCACTGAGGACTCTCATCGAATGAGTGTCATGTGCTGAGATAAGAGTATTGCGTAAGTACAAGGGAATTGAGTGAGTCCTATTCGCCAAAGGCTTCCTCGTTATGTTGAAACTGTTAACAGTGAAAACGATGATGTAAATTAAGAATATTGACAGTTTGCAATTAAAACGATGGTGTAAATTAAGAATATTTACAGTTTACAATTAAAACGATGATGTAAATTCAGAATATTTACAGTTTATAATTAAGAAGATTATGTAAATTAAGATTATTTGCAATTTACAATGAAGACGATTGTGTAAATTAAAAATATTTACAGTTTATAAGGAAAACGATGATGTAAATTAAGAATATTTACAGTTTACAATTAAAACGAGGATGTAAATTAAGAATATTTACAGTTTATAATGAAGACGTTGATATGAATCAAAATGATTAACAGTTTATAATGAAGACAATTATGTAAATTAAGATTATTTGCAATTTACAATGAAGACGATTATGTAAATTAAAAATATTTACAGTTTATAATGAAAACGATGATGTAAATTAAGAATATTTACAGTTTACAATTAAAACGATGATGTAAATTAAGATTATTTACAGTTTATAATGAAGACGTTGATGTGAATCAAAATGATTAACAGTTTATAATGAAGACGATTATGTAAATTAAGATTATTTACAATTTACAATGAAGACGATTATGTAAATTAAAAATATTTACAGTTTATAATGAAAACGATGATGTAAATTAAGATTATTTACAGTTTATAATGAAGACGATGATGTAAATTAGGAATATTTACAGTTTACAATGAAAACGATTATGTAAATTAAGATTATTTACAGTTTATAATGATGACGATGATGTAAATTAAGATTATCTACAGTTTATAATGAAGACGATAATGTAAATAAAAATATTTACAGTTTACAGTGAAAACGATGATGTACTTAAAAAATATTAGTTTACAATGAAAACATAATGTAAATTAAGAATATTTACAGTTTGTAATGAGAACGGTGTAAATTAAAAATACTTACAGTTTACAATGAAACAATTATGTGAATTAATAATATTTAGTTTACAATGAAAACGATGATGTAGATTAATAATATTTACAGTCAACAATCAAACCGATGATGTAAATTAAAAATATTTACAGTGTACAATGAAGACGATGATGTAAATTATGAACATCTAATTATTTACAGTTCATAATGAATACTATGATGTTAATTAGGAATAATTACAGTTTACAAGAAAAACGATTATGTAAATTAAGAATACTTACAGTTTGTAATGAGAACGATGATGTAAATTAAAAAATATTTACAGTTTACAGTGAAAACGATTATGTCCATTAAGAATATTTAGTTTGTAATGAAAATGATCACGTAAATTAAGAATATTTGCAGTATACAATAAAGACTAATGTAAATTAAGAATATTTACAATTTGCAATGAAGACGATGATGTAAATTAAGATAATTTACAGTTTGCAGGGGAAAAAGATTATGTAAATTAAGAATATTTACGGTTTACAATGAAAACGATGAGTAAATTAAGATCATTTAGAAGATGAGACTCTCTTTATAAATCTCTCTCTCTCTCTCTCTCTCTCTCTCTCTCTCTCTCTCTCTCTCTCTCTCTCTCTCTCCTGCAATTACTCAGTTTCCTTGTTTCACATCTCAGTTTAATCTTTGAAAGCTGACAGAGAAACAAACAAACAAACAAACAAACACAAACAAGAGCCACGATGAAAATAAACGACGTATGTGAAACAACCAACCAACAAACTCTCAACAAACTCTGTGGTCGTCGACGGCACCAACAACAAACAAACAGGAGACAAACGGGTTATGTCAAACAAACAGGAGACAAACGGATCAAGTCAAACAAACAGGAGACAAACGGGTTATGTGAAACAAACAGGAGACAAACGGGTCAAGTCAAACAAACAGGAGACGAACGACGTATGTGAAACAACAAAAAAACAACAAACTCTCAACAAAGTCTGGGCGTCGACGGCACCAACATCAAACAAACGAGAGCCAAACGGCGTATGTGAAATCAACAAACAGCGTATGTGAAACAACCAACAAACGACTTATGTGAAGCAACCAAACACAAACAAACTCTCATCAAACTCTTCGGTCGTCGATGACACCAACGGCAAACAAACAGAAGAGACAATGAGAGCCACGAAAACAAATGGCGTATGTGAAACAACCAAAACAACAACAAACACACCGAGACTCACACAAACGCACACAAACACTTGTGATATCGCAGTCGGGAGTCGTGGGCCATAAACTGGGAAAGTGATTTCACTATGATATACAACTTATTTTTATTGCCTTTTTATGCATTTTCCCAGAATGACCTGTTATAAGGATTGCTGTGGCCGCAGCGGCGGCTGGAAAGGGGGCTTCTCTTAATGCGGGGGTGGTGCAGGGGGGGGGGGGTTAGGGTCACACACACACACACACACACACACACGGATTTGGCGATGAGTTAATCTGTCGGGCCGTGTTATCGAGACTTTGTGTCTGTATGTGTTTGTTTGTGTGAACCCGATTGTCGATCCGGGTGGTGTATACAATATATATATTCTATATATATAATATATATATATATATATATATCTATATATATATATATATATATTATATTATATATATATATATAAACCAAACCCAAGAATAAAGCCTTCTCATTTTTTACCATCTCCCATCTTCACTCTCTCTCTCTCTCTCTCTCTCTCTCTCTCTTATATCCTATATTTCCTCTTCTCCCACCTCCGATCTTTTTCTTATTTCTCAACCTCCATCCTTCTCTCGCATTCTTTCCCAATCCCACGTACGAACACGTCTGTCCTTATCTTGCAAGAAAGCATTTCCCGTCTTTGGTCTCGTAAAAATGCGGGATATAATCTCTGGATCTTCCTGGATACTCCCAGTAAGTTGCCCCTCGAGAGAGGAGGAGGAGGAGGACGCTAGACGCAGTTGAAACTCATATTAAAACATATGAATTCACGTCTTCTTCACGTGATGAGTCTACGCTACCAGAAGCTTCGTCAGGTGAAGACGTAAATGGTAATAATGCTACAAAAGAATCCATAGATAATTTATATATGTACGAAAACGCCCACAGTGACATCACGGCGTGAGACTGGTTTTGATGACAAGGCAACCCTTGGCGATGAAAACCAAGCTACAGAACGCGCATTTGCCCCTCTGCGAAAGTTGGAGGATTAGGAAACAATCTCTCTCTCTCTCTCTCTCTCATGGAATAAACTGCCACCTGAACTTGTCAACAGCAACAACAATGTGGAGGAGTTGAAAAGAAAGCTAGACGAAATCATTAGGACACTGTGAATGAACGGTGAAACCTGCTTCTAGAGGTAAGCGAGAACACGATGTCTCCTCTTAGGATGAACTAACACGTCTTTGAGACATCACAATCCTTGTAACTCTCTCTCTCTCTGTGGGTCTAACAGCTTTCTATATTCAGAGAAGTAGGTCTATCTGTACGTTCAAATTTAACTTTCTGTATTTCATGATTCAGAATCCTCTCTCTCTCTCTCTCTCTCTCTCTCTGGTTCTCCGGAGTCTAATAGCTTCCTACCTTCTGGGAAAAGTAGGTCTATTGGTATCTCCGAAAGTAAGTTTCTTTCTATTTACTTTCTGAATTTCATCGGTCATGAGCAATAAAGTAATAATTTTTAAAGTTACATAAGTATAACTAATAAAGTAATCTGGTCATTTTTTCAATCATTTCGTAAATACTGTCACGTCTTCTGAAGGTTGCTCAAGAAACTCTTGGCTTTGAAAATAGAACATAAATTTGTTGGCTACTTCCTATGGCTTGTTCAAGGCGATTATTCTTCCGTATCAGGTTATCCGTGAGAGAGAGAGAGAGAGAGAGAGAGAGAGAGAGAGAGAGAGCTAATGGAGATTAATGATTATGGCGTAGAAGACGCCGGTGATTAATGATTACACTGAAGTTTACGAAAACCATAATGGTTCCAAGGACGATTGAAGATGTGAGAGAAAATGAAATAACTCATCTGTTAGAAGGTAATGGCTATTCTTAGCTTACTATCAAGAACAGTGAGTATTTACGAGTATTCTTAATCATTCTCGTTCACTTTGATTTACAAGGCGCACTTAAGGAAGATGTATATTCTTACTTTTTTTTTAAATCTTATTTGATGGAAACTTACGACACATTATAAGTAATTTAGTGGATGATTTAAGTATGATTCAAGTAAAGAGGTGTGTCAGATAATTGATAGAGGAAGATGGCATTATTTCTGTAAGAGTTTGGGAGAGGAAGTTTTTAATTGAAAATATAAAAGAAAAATGTAATTACATAAATATATAATATATATATAATATATTATTTGCATTACTGACACATAACGAGAGAGAGAAGAGAGAGAGAGAGAGAGAGAGAGAGAGAGAGAGGTCAGTGAACACATACCACCAATGCCTACGAGGTCAAGGAAACATTCCCGAAGGTCAGTTTACAAAAAAGGAAGCCGCCCCCCCCCCCCGCCGCCGGGATGGGCAGGGGGGGAGGAGGAAGTTGGAGGGGGGGTGGGGGGAGGGGCAGGGGATTTAAGAATCCTCGAGATCAAGTATCAGAGGCCGACCTAATCCTCCCCCGAAATCCCTCGTTGACCCTCTGTGTACGCAACAACGAGTCACAAAAAGCTGCAGAAAAAAGTAGAAAATGTAGCAACCTCTACAACCCACCCACCCCCTCACACCCCACCCACATTGGCCTCACACCCCACACACTCACCAACACCACTCACACCCCACCCACCCACCGACCTCTACACCTCCTCACACCCCACCAACTCCCCAGTCACCCAAAAAACTTTTTCCCTTCCAGCCTAAATATTTGTCGTTTCTGTCGCTCCCACTTTTAATTAATGCAGAAGGTCACAGGTCTCAAAATTCACGTAAATAAATAATAAAGGGCTTCGTTTATGCTTCGACGAGTGAAGGGGAGGGGGAGGGGGAGGGGGAGGGGGAGGGCGGTTTTGGCGTAGCACCTTCATCATCATTAATCAATCCAGTCTCTCTCTCTCTCTCTCTCTCTCTCTCTCTCTCTCTCTCTCTCTAAATCCAACCCAAAACGCAGACACATTTCATATATAAATTTATAAATGAATTTATAGATACAAGTAGAAATACACATACACACACACACATATATGTATATATATATATATATATATATATATATATATATATATATATTATATATATATATTATTAACTGTATTGTACAATATAGTACGTAGTCACTGTTATTCTTGTTATTGTCACTTGATTTTGTTGGACCATTTAATTAAATTTTTTTTTTTTTTTTTTTGCTCTATCAAAGTCCTCTAATTCGACTGGGTGGTATTTATAGTGTGGGGTTCCGAGTTGCATCCTGCCTCCTTAGGAGTCCACCACTTTTCTTACTATGTTTGTTTGTATGGTGTTTTTACGTTGCATGGAACCAGTGGTTATTCAGCAACGGGACCAACGGCTTTACGTGACTTCCGAACCACGTCGAGACTGAACTTCTATCACCAGAAATATACATCTCTCCCTCCTCAATAGAATGGCCGAGAATCGAACCCGCGCCACCGAGGTGAGAAGTAAACACCAAACCAACCACGCCACTGAGGCGCTTTTTTTTTTTTCTTACTATGTGCGCCGTTTCTAGGATCACACTTTTCTGCATGAGTCCTGGAGCTACTTCAGCCTCTAGTTTTTCCGGATTCCTTTACAGGGATCTTGGGATCGTGCCTAGTGTTCCTATGATTATGGGTACAATTTCCACTGGCATATCCCATATCCTTCTTATTTCTATTTTCAGATCTTGATACTTATCCATTTTTTCCCTCTCTTTCTCTTCAACTCTGGTGTCCCATGGTATTGCGACATCAATGAGTGATACTTTCTCCTTGATTTTGTCAATCAACGTCACGTCTGGTCTATTTGCACGTATCACCCTATCTGTTCTGATACCATAGTCCCAGAGGATCTTTGCCTGATCGTTTTCTGTCACTCCTTCAGGATGGTGTTCGTACCACTTATTACTGCAAGGTAGCTGGTGTTTCTTGCACAGGCTCCAGTGGAGGGCTTTTGCTACTGAATCATGCCTCTTTTTGTACTGGTTATGTGCAAGTGCCGGACATTCGCTTGCTATGTGGTTATTGGTTTCATTTTTTGTATTGCACTTCCTACATATGGGAGAGATGTTATTTCCATCTATCGTTCTTTAGATATATCTGGTTCTTAGGGCCTGATCTTGCGCCGCTGTTATCATTCCTTCAGTTTCCTCGCTAGTTCTTTAGTCTGTCTCATGTATTGTCCGTGCATTGGTTTGTTATGCCATTCCTCTGTTCTGCTTGTCTTTCTCCTGTCTCTGTATATTTCTGGGTCTTCGTCTACTTTTATCAGTCCTTCTTCCCATGCACTCTTGAGCCACTCGTCTTCACTGGTTTTCAGATATTGCCCCAGTGCTCTGTTCTCGATGTTGACGCAGTCCTCTATGCTTAGTAGTCCCCTCCCTCCTTCCTTTCGTGTTATGTATAGTATGTCCGTATTTGCTCTTGGGTGTAGTGCTTTGTGTATTGTCATATGTTTCCTGGTTTTCTGGTCTATGCTGCGAAGTTCTGCCTTCGTCCATTCCACTATTCCTGCACTGTATCTGATTACTGGCACTGCCCATGTGTTTATGGCTTTTATCATATTTCCGGCGTTGAGTTTTGACTTGAGTATCGCCTTGAGTCTCTGCATATATATCCTTTCCTGATCGTGTCCTTCATCTCTTGGTGTTTTATATCCCCTCCTTCCATTATTCCCAGGTATTTGTATCCCGTCTCATCTATGTGTTTGATGTTGTTCCCATCTGATAGCTTTATATTTTATTATTATTATTATTATTATTATTAAATAGAAGACATAGAACCCTATTCATACAGAAGACCACCAACGGGGCCACTAACTAGAAATTCGGAAAGAAGAGACCAATTATTGGAAAAGAAAGAATATTAAAAAATGAATAATAATGAAATATATAAAACCCCATGAATTATGAACGGACAAAGTTTCTGATTAAAAGCAGTAAATCATACCATTTAACATCTTTCAAGCTGGGCGCAGTTGCGCCTGACTGCGCTTCAAACGGGAAAAAAAACTAAAACTAAAAAGTCGACAGGACGCAAGCAATATATCAGGGCAGTTTTAATATCTTCCGACGTTAATGAGGGTCGTTGCATGCAATTGATGATGATGATAGTTTCATCATCAAACAAATTAATGAAAGATTGTGGGGAAAAAAAGGTCGTTTACCATCCGATGAATGGAGTCATGTGCTTTATTTGTAGAATACATTTTAGTCCGACTGCCAAGCGCTGGGACCTACCAGGTCATTTAGCCCTAAATATTGAGAGTTGAGAGTAAAAGGTTAAACAGGTGTAACAAAACTGTTGTGGAGAGTGAGACAGAAGATGGAATATGAACGGAGATGCAGTGAAAGGGATGAAAGGGTTCGCAGCTAGGGGCCAAAGAGACGCTGCTAAGAACCTTAAGTAATGCCTACAGTGCGCCGCGTGTGAGGTCCACTGACGGCACAAACCCCCAACGGGGGTGTTTTATTTATGGTAGAGAGAATTTAAATTTTTTTAGATAGTGTAAAATTAATTCTGTATCAAAAACCCCCCACAATATTAAAATAATCGTGAATTATAAATATAAACATTAGCATCACGAACTAATGTATTGGTCTTTTGTATAAGAGCGAAGACAGTTTAAAATTATCTTTAGTAATCTCAGTAGCAGCCATAGACAAGAGGGTTTTGATCACGGATTCAAATTTCTTTTAGAATATTTTAACATAAATAAATAATATTTTATCCCTTGACCGATTCTTCAGTATTTATTTTCTTTATATGGATTTCCAGCTAAGTTATGTACTGTAATCATTTAAAATGCTTTATATATATGTTGGCCCAGTTGATTCAGTCACTGAAGTCCTGATTTCTCCTCTATCCGCTGGGCGCTGGTTCGAATCCACGAGAGGACGAAATTATTATCAGCTATAAAAAGAAAAAAATTCCCCTTCGGTTAACATATTCGAAAATATATCAATTCCGAGGTATAGCGAATTGGATATTAAAGGGCATTTGTAGGTCGATGTATGTAAATGAATCACGGTGATGTGAAATAAAATTCATATATACATGCATAATATACGTTCACAAAATAGCCAAACAACTACACCATGTATATATATTCATATTACTTGTATATTAGGCTTCTTTAATTTACAAAGTGCAATTTCTCGACGACATAAAGTCTTCTCCTTTTGTACTTTGCAAATTGAAGAAACTGAAATCTAAATATATATATATATCTCTATATTATTATATATATATATAAGTATATATATATATATATATATTATATATATATAAATACTGATGGGGATGAAAACTATAGGTAATATTTTCACGGGACAAAAGCTGCAATATTTCTCTAAAACCAAAATTAAGTTTTAAATCTGAAAGGACAATGTTAGAAATTTACGGTCACACAGAAATATAGCTGAGTTCATATACTTTTGTAGAATTCACGACACAAAAATATAAAAAATAATAATAATAACCAACAAGGATTAGGAATTGGGTCATTAAAACATTTCCGGAGAAATTTTATATGCCGAGATAAAAGAAAATGCAGAGGTGATTTAAAACAGACGGGAATAAAATATCCTAAAGTCTGAATCCTCCTGTTCTTCCTACAGACAACCTAATGGAAAACGGCGTCTGTAACAGTAGAAGGATACCGTAGAGGAAATGCCTGGCAAGTTATGTGGTTGAAGGAACTCGCTCCTCTCTCTCTCTCTCTCTCTCTCTCTCTCTCGATCTCCTCCGTCTCCTCTCTTTCTCTCATTGCTCTCCTCCTCTCGTCTCTCTCATCTCTCCTCTTCATGAAGGAAATAATAGCAGAAGGGAGAACTAGCATTGGAAGATACACCAAGCCACTTTTAGCACTTTAAAACCAAACAAAGCTACGACTGTCAGTCTCGAGAGAAAGAGAGAGAGAGAGAGTCCACCATCTCTAAGCAAATTACCCATATCTCTCTCTCTCTCTCTCTCTCTCTCTCTCTCTCTCTCTCTCTCTCTCTCATCTGAATGAAGGATACACAAGGAAGAACTAGTATTTGAAGATGCCCCAGAAGTCTTTCAAACTAAAACCATCTCTAAGCAATATATTCATCTCTCTCTCTCTCTCTCTCTACCTACCTACCTACCTACCTACCTAACGGCGAGTTACGCAATCACAAAACCGAACGGGGCGGAGGTCAAAGTTCACTGCGCGCAGGATGAAGATCAAGGCAAGTGAGTTTGGTGTCCCTTTCTGGGAAACGGAAAAACCATCGACGTGGGTTCCATGATCTGGTCTATTACTATTCAGAAGACGTAACCTATTCATACGGAACGAGCCCACCACAGGGGCCACTGACTCGAAATTCAAGCTCCCACAGAATATTGTGGTGTTCGTTAGGAAGAATTAAGAGGAAGTAAAGTGAAATACAGAAAGAATAATAAATAATAAATAGATAAACAGACACAAACATATTGAAATGCAAAAAGAGTAATATTAGGGTAGTCATGCATTGGTATCTTCGATTGAACTTCTGAAGAGGTTGCAACTGCACGACTTCTTCTGGGATACTGTTCCATAGTCCAACGGTGTGGGGGCTGATTTCGGTAGCCCGGCCTCTCACACGAAAATAAATAAATAAATACATAAATAAATTTATAAATAAATTAAATTAAGTGTCTGTTCGTGACATGTACATAAGTGGACTACATATGCTCACGACGTGCTTCGGGGGCAGTGTGGTGAACGCATAAAGTCCCAATACCATTACAAGTATTTATGGCTCAGAATGGACACCCTGTACACTGTGGCATTTCGAACAGGGTGGTCTGTCAATGTCTTATCGATGAAAGCATCGGTTTCCCAGAGGATAAAGCGAGTTACAGATTACAGCTGGGCCTTGAGTCACCATACTGACTCAAGGCCCAGCTCAGGCGGAGACAACAAGGCTTCCTTGACGAGCCCCAGAATCTCATCATAGATATTATAACTTCTACACCTCTTGAACAACAGAACTTTACGAGCTCCAATGAATGTTGCACCAATAGCCCACGTATAACCAAACACTTGGTATCGGTATGCGCAACAATCTCTTGAGCTAATACAGTGTGTATTTGTACACAAACAAATCATTCACAGCCTCAGATTCCTCTGCAGTGGTGTCAGGGTGCTTGAGAACACGTCATGCGCGCACGCGTGGAATGTGTACAAACACGCGCATTCCTTAAACAAAACAAAAAAAATATTAAAAAAATTCCTTGACGAAATTCCCTGATTAAACTCGTCCCCACATACCAAAGTCTTCTTCCCCAACCCCACCCCTCCCCCTCCCCCTCCACCATATAAATTTCCTGAGTCACTCCCTGAAGCCATTTGCTTTGACAATACTTGATGGCCATACAAAGAACGGTGCCAGTTTTCCATTGGTGCCTTGACGCTGCGCGCCAGTGGTCCCATTCACAGCAAAGACGAAAAAATAAAACAAAATTAAAAAAAGCAAAAAACAGTCCTCAATTGGGGAACTTTTTGGACAAAGCTCTTCTTGGACACATTCCTCAACGGTCGAGTCGGGGCGAAAGGGGGGGTGGGCAGGAGTTTGGAAAACGGGTACATTCTGATCTATTTTCATTCTAATAGCAGCAATTGCTGGCGTCTCCAACTCGGCCCTTTTGATTAATTCGCTTTTCAAGGTGACGCCTCGGTCATAATGCCAGTTTTAAGCGACGCGATGGTCATTCATAGTCTAAATATCCTAAGTATTTCAAACGGCGGTGCAGTGCTTTCAGGTCTGGCCGCTAGGCGGGGTTGGCGTCGAATTCAAAGCGAGCTGAAAAAAAAATTAATAAACTCCTATTGCTTCGCATAAATTCCCTACATTACTTTATTACTCTTAGACTCAAAGACGCCCGAGTTCTTGACTTTTAAGATTATTGCGAATATAATATATATTGGCCGGTGGAATTATAATTGGTTCATATAAGTTTTAACTTCAACGTAATCAGGTTCATAAGATGCTCGTCAATTAAACCTTATATATATATATATATATATATATATATATATATATATATATATATATATATATATATGTATATATATATACATACACACATATATATCATGTTTGTATGTATATGAATATATTATCATATAAATATATATATAATATACTTATAATTCCAATTTAGACCTCCTACTTATAAGAGACAGCCCAAATTTATAATTGTTATGCCCACAGACAACCCATATTCACATTATCTTATACCTACTATATCCTAGATCCAACATTCACTGTTGAATCAGATTTAGCCAGCAGTTAATATCTAATTAATCGAACCAAGAATTTAAGTCAATTTGTTAATACTATCACCTTCAGAATGGCCCAGACCAAGTGACTGAGAAAGCTTGTTAGAAATCCAACCAAACAGTAAGAAGTCAACATGATAAGAGTAGGGACAGCTATAACAAATCCCAGTCCTAGACAGGACTAGAGACAAGCCAAATCCTAGAACCGGGCAATCCTCGCGTTTTCGGCAATTCCAAAACCAAATCCTTAAGACGTATAGGATGCATATATGAAATCACGACTTGATTATGACAAATCCTACGCAAATAATTACTTCAATCCTTTTGTCTTTTGGCAATGCAAAAACTAAATCTTTAAGACGTAGGATGTATATACAAAATCCGAGAGTCGATTATCGCAAATAATTATTTCAATCCTTGTGTTGTCGGCAATCTCTAAACTAAATCCTTAAGACATAAGATCCATATACGAAACCCTCAGATTCGATTATGACAAATCCTAAGCAAATAACTATTTCAATCCTTGTGTTTTTTTTTTTTGGTAATAAAAAACTAAATCCTTAAGACGTAGGATGTATTTACAAAATTCTCAGACTCGATAATGTCGATTATGAGAAAAAACCTACGCATAAGATCCATATACGAAACCCTCAGATTCGATTATGACAAATCCTAAGCAAATAACTATTTCAATCCTTGTGTTTTTTTGGTGATCCAAAAAACAAATCCTTAGGACGTAGGATGTATTTGCAAAATTCCCAGACTCGATTATATCGATTATGAGAAATCCTTCGCAGTTGCTTATTTCAATCCTTGTGTTTTTTAGTGATCTAAACCCTAATGACGTAGGATGCATATACGAAATCCTCAGACTCGATTATATCGGTTATGACAAATCCTACGTAAACAATTCTTTCCCGGTTTACACAGCCTGCAGGGAATTAACGTCTCCAAATCCTTCGTGCAGGAATGACTCACGCGATCGAATTCGGCTCTTCGGGGGAGCCAAAATTTAGCACCCGAACCCCTCCACCCTCCTCCCCCCTCCCCCTTGTCTCTCAACCCCTCCGGGCCCGGATGTGCCAATTAGCTTCAAGCAACTCCGACAGATATCTGACAGGTGATATTTGCTCAGGTAAACAGTTCTTGGCCATTCGCAAATCGGCCGCTGATA